>NC_091957.1:22410651-22482090 GCF_031021105.1 Erythrolamprus reginae | reverse complement strand
CTGCCTCCCCCCCACGCCCCCCCAAGAGAAAACCCTACTGATGGTGTGAATCGGGAGGAGAAGGTAAGTCATTTGAAAGGGTGGGTGGGTGGATTGTTGCCTTGATGGCTTTTGTTTCAAAGGCTCCCTTTCTCCCGCACCCCCTTTTTTATGAGAAAAGTGGGGGGGAGGTGGAGGTTTTTGTTTGTGTGTGCGGAGGCCCTGGTTATACTTATTTATACATTAAAAACAAAAGAGTGTGCGAAACTAAATATTTTTCGTCTTCCAAATGTCACCCAGGGAGGCGGTGCAGCTGTAAACCTATTGCATGTTTTAGATTTGGGGTGCTTTTTTTTTGGTCTCCCCCTTCTTGCAGCCTATGTAATACTCTTGTTTCCCTCTCTGTTAGGAATCAGAGGATTTCTTTCAAAATGGGAATCCATGCGGATGAACATGGGGGGGGGGGGTTGATATTGCTAAGAGGGTTTCTCTTCCTAGGAAAGGTTTACGTTTTGCCAAATGTGAGGTGGTGTCTGTTAAGATATGATAAATGGACAAATGATAAGTGGACAAAATATCATTTTGAGTGCATCTTTGGAAGAGGATAGAATACTCTTCTTGTCTTAAGTAAATTATGGGGCACCTCTAAGTTATTTGCTTTCTCCTTTCCTTTTTTAAAAAAATGATTCATAATCCTGTTTAATAATCCTGAGTGGTGGAAGAAATTATTACAAATTGTGGCGAGGGGAGGGTTTAACCTGGCCCCCCTATTTGGAAATTGCATAGACAAAGCTCTGGTTGCATTAAGAGAAATACTTTTTATCCTGATGAAAATGTTTTTATTTTTTATATTAAAAAGAACATCTCTTAACCAGGATATCATTGCATGCCTGTTTAAATTTATGTATCCCAAGTGCATTGCTCCTGTCTTCATTGGCTTCCTCTTTTAAAGTTGAAAAGATATTTTTTGGGAGGAAGAGGTCAGAAAAAGTGCAGAGTTTCAGCTTCTAAAAAGTTGGCTGTAAAAAAAACAAAAAACAGAAAGTGATTCATCCATTCATTGAAGCATGTGGTTGAGTTTATTTTTGAACACCAGCTTGCTTTGGTTTTAATTTTACTGACTGGCTGAGCCTGTGGAACAGCTATATCCCTTGACATTATATAATGATGGCAATTTTTACAAAGTGTTTGGCTCTATTTCTGATCTGTTTCGCTGGTGCCAGAATTATTTTCAACGTGATATAAATATTGAGCTGCTGCTTTTACAAAAATGTATGTCAGGACTTAGCATGCTTTTTTTATATATAATACCTCTAATAATAATAAAAAAGCAAACCGACCCTGAAATGAGCTGTGTACCATAACAAGAAATATTTGTTCAGCTAGTGTGATTGTGACTGAATTGTAGGATTACAGGGTAATGCTACCTGTGCTGCTAACACTTAATTTCAGCTGCTAAGGCAGGTGCTAAATATATTTCTTTTCATTCATTCTGATGTGTTGGATGTGCTTTGTATTCTTAAACTCTGCTAAAGCATACAAAATGTGTTACTGTATTTTTAAACTGTTTTTTTCACAAATACAAGGTGCCAGAAGGATGCAGGAGAAACAAGGGGAGGGAGCTTTTATATATGGTTTTATTTTGTGGTCTAAAGTTTGTCTGATAATTTATTTGCCACATTTTTGTATTGACTTTCTGATTTGGGAGAGCTGCCATGCTAAATTTGTTGGTTGCTGAGGAATGAGGAGGGGGGGAGGGAAGAGAGACGCCCCTTGTTGTGTTTAGGGTGAATATTTTATTGTTTGTTCACTCATAATTGGCCCATACTTGTCCTGCTCTACCCCTTTGCCTTTTTACATAGCTCAAAGCAACCATCCAGGTGAGAGGTATGGGGTGGAGGAAATCACAAAATGCTTTTCCTTTTTTTGAAATAGACCTGGCAACATCTCCTGTCTCAAAGTGTGACTTTATTTTGGAGGGAAGAGTGTACATAATAACCCTCGGCTTACAACCGACAAAGGAGTCCAGAATCTCCATAGCTAAGCAAGACAGTTGTTAAGTGAGTTTTGTTCCATTTTATGACTTTCTTGCCACATTTGTTAAGTGAAGCATTTCTTCCTTAAGTAAATCTGGCTCTCCCCCCCCCCCACCCTTGACTTTCCTTGTCAGCAGCTGGGCGGTAAGCAATGACGTGACACTGGGACAGTGCAAATACATGCCAGTGGCCAAGCGCCTGAATTTTTGATCATCTGACTATCAGGATGCTGTCATGATTTGTGTGAAAAATGGGCCTAACTACGTCATTTTTTTCATTGCTGCTGTAACTTCAGAGGGTCACTGAGTGAACGGTTGTAAGTGAAGGAGTCGCTGTAATCACTTTTGCACTTCCAGAGATGAAATAGCATAGCATAGAATTTTTTATTGGCCAAGTGTGATTGGACACACAAAGAATTTGTTTTGGTGCAGATGCTCTCAGTGTACATAAAAGAAAAGATAAGTTTGTAAAGAATCATAAAACATTTAATGGCAGCCCGGGTACAAATAAGCAATCCAATCATATTAGGAACCAGTCAATATAAATTGTAAAGATACAAGCAACAAAGTTACAGTCATACAGTCATTTGTGGGAGGAGAATGGGTGATGAGAACGATGAGAGGATTTATAGTAGTGCAGACT
Organism: Erythrolamprus reginae; assembly: GCF_031021105.1. NCBI lineage: Eukaryota > Metazoa > Chordata > Lepidosauria > Squamata > Dipsadidae > Erythrolamprus > Erythrolamprus reginae. The sequence continues at coordinate 22,479,433 of NC_091957.1, read as the reverse complement.
TAGTAATCAGTTTGACAATGTTGAGGGAATTATTTGTTTAGCAGAGTGATGGCGTTTGGGGAAAAAATGTCCTTGTGTCTAGCTGTTCTGGTGTGCAGTGCTCTATAGTGTCATTTTGAGGGTAGGAGTTGAAGCAATTTGTGTCCAGGAAGTGATACAATGTAGATATTTTCACAGCCGTCTTTTTAGGTGCAGTATGCAGGTCCTCAATGGAAGGCTGGTTGGCAGCAATTGTTTTTTCTGCAGTTCTGATTCTCTTCTGAAGTCTGTGTCGGTCTTGTTGGGTTGCAGCACCAAACCAGACAGTTATAGAGGTGCAGATGACAGACTCAGTGATTCCTCTGTAGAACTGGATCAGCAGCTCCTTGGACACTTTGAGTACTGTCTCTTTACAGCCCCATATATTTTTATTTTGATAAGGGATGATAAACTATTCTTGCCATGCATGAGTAGACAGAAATACAAGTTTTCTAAATAAACAAATAAAAATAAATACCTATTTTGCAGTACTGTATATGAGACTATCTAGTGGAGAAGGTGCTCTGTTAGTAAACTACTCCATAACTAGGTTATGTGCACAGCCTTGCTTTAGATGAACAGATAATCAGGTCAGACTATCGGACAATATCCTGTTTTTGTCAGTTTGAGGTGGAGATTAGCACACACTGAAATTGATTGCTCTATTTTTGTGTGGCGTGTTTTAACTTTGCCAGGGGGCTCCCTCTTTCCCACGAGACCTTGTTAATCTCATTTTTATGGGGGGAGAAGAGAGAATGGGGGACTGAGATGACTTTTTAAAAATCATTTTTGGTGCGAAGCCGGGACCTGTCAATTCCAACGTCCCATTTTACAATTCCATACTCATACAATTCCATACTCTTTGCATTCCCTTGAAATTAATGGTTTCCTATAATTTCCCAAACTTGTAACTCTACTTCTTCTTCTTCCTGATAAAACAATGCTGTGCAAGTTCTGGTATGTTGGTATGTCTGATGTTGTCAGGATTAGTGTACAGATTTAGGGAATGTATTATTTATTTATTTTATTTATTTATTAGATTTGTATGCCGTCCCTCTCCGAAGACTCGGGGCAGCTAACAACAACAAAGTAAACAATGTAACAAATCTAATATTAAAAAATAATCTAAAAAACCCCAATTTAAAAGACCAATCATACAAACAAGCATACCATGTATAAATTCTATAAGCTTGCTGTGTTCATATGACAACACTAACTTGATAAGTTAGGTCAAGTAACTAAAGCAAGATTACTCAGCATCACCATGGCTGGGCCTCCCATCTTCTTTAATTTTGGTTTCTGATATTTAGTCCTAAACATTTACCAAGATCAGAGATGATTTCTCTTCAGTTTTATGCAGTCTTCTAGCATGCTGGCCTGTGAATGTATGATAAATTGTGGGGTCCTTGGTGGTCTTTGAGCTTGATGGTTTGCTTGCAGAAGTTTCATTACCAAACCAGGTAACCTCATCAGTGCCAGAAGGAAGTGGACGAGGAGGATTGTGGAGTCCTTGGTACTCTCTGAGCTCGGCGAGTTTCTTACAGACGTTTTATTACCCAACTTGGTAACATCATCAATGGTAGAAGGAAATGGAGGATTGGGGAGGTCCTCGGTGCTCTCTGAACTTGGTAGTTTGATTGCAGGCATTTAATTACCAAACTAAGTACAGTGGTACCTCTACTTACGAACTTAATTCATTCCATGACCAGGTTCTTAAGTAGAAAAGTTTGTAAGAAGAAGCAATTTTTCCCATAGGAATCAATGTAAAAGCACATAATGCGTGTGATTGGGGAAGCCAAAGGGAGGGTGGAGGCCCTGTTTCCTCCCAGGAGATTCCTAGGAAGGCCCCAAAGAGGCTTCTCCCTGCCTTTTCCGGCTAGTTTCAGAGGCTCGGGTTTGTAAGTGGAAAATGGTTCTTGAGAAGAGGCAAAAAAATCTTGAACACCTGGTTCTTATCTAGAAAAGTTCATAAGTAGAGGCGTTCTTAGGTAGAGGTACCACTGTAATCTCATCAATGCGCTGCTGATGTTACTAGTTTGTTAATGACATCTTGGTGCAGAAAGCACCAAGGACCCTACAGTTTAACCTTGAGATGCAGATATTCTCAGGATAAACCTGTCAAGCAAGAACGCCTATACTTAGGGCCTTTGTAGTTACCTTGCTATTGAATATTCCTGAGTGAGTATTCTTGGATAAGAACATATAAGAAATACCCTGCTGGGACAGATTAAACTCCTTAACTAGCTTGCCTAACTTGGTGTTAGGGAGTTCATTCTCATTATATCTAGAGGCCACCATACATAATTTGCATTAAGTACTTCCATAGGATATAGGGCTATAGCCTGAAGGACTGTGCTTTCTCTTACTGCTTTCCAGGATGAAAATGTCTGTTTTTCTACTTAGCTTTTGTGATTTAATGTTTTCTTATCTTCCAAGCATTCCTGGCTTCTCTTCAATATACATGTTGTAGCCTTTGGCAATGCATGACAAATATTAACTTTATCTTCTAATGAAATTCCATCTACCCTTTGCTGGTAGCCAGATTCCTCTGGCTTTTAAACTCATAACCCATTTTTTTGGTCTAATGTTGCATCTCTCTTTCCCTCCCCTCCCCTCTCTCTTTCTTTATGACTTGTTTGTTAGTTAGGCTGTATTTTGTAGGGCTTGCTCCTGCAACATGTGCAACAAGTCCCAAAAGTAGATGAGAAAAAACTTTATATTGGAATGGGTACAAATCTTTTTTGAGTTTTCCCTGGAATTTGTATTCTGATTGGTGCAAGTCAGAAAAAGCCGATTTTTCTTTTGAAGATTTAATTTTCTATGGTAAGTTGGAACTCTTAGAAGTTCACTTGGAGGCATGAGTCAAAAGGAAGGCTGTGAAAATATTTACTGACCCCTTGCATCCTGGGCATAAATTATTTCAACTCCTACCTTCAAAACGATGCTATAGAGCACTGCACACCAAGACAGTTAGACACAAGAACAGTTTTCCCCCGAAATGCCAAAGAAATAATCCGCTCAACACTGTCACTAAGGCTGCATTACTGTTACTATTAGTCTTCTCATTGTTCCTATCACCATCTCTTCCCTCTCATGACTGTATGACTGTAATTTGGTGCTTGTATACTTAAGATTTTTATTAATATTGATTGTTTCCTCATTGCTTATTTCACCCATATGACACTCATTAAGTGCTGTACCTCATGATTCTTGATTAACTTATCTTTCTTTTTATGAGCATATGCACCAAAGACAAATTCCTTGTGTGTGCAATCACACTTGGCCAATAAAGAATTCTATTCTGTTCTGCTCTGCTCTGCTCTGCTCTGCTCTGCTCTGCTCTGCTCTACTCTACTCTACTCCTTAGTGGAAGCATGCAACTATTTTAACTTCCTGACAAAGTACAACATGGCTTTATTTATTTTATTTATTTATTCGATTTTTATGCCGCTCTTCTCCTTAGACTCATGTCGGTTTACAACATGTTAGCAATAGCACTTTTTAACAGAGCCAGCATATTGCCCCCACAATCCGGGTCCTCTTTTTACCCACCTCGGAAGGATGGAAGGCTGAGTCAACCTTGAGCCGGTGATGAGATTTGAACCGCTGACCTACAAATCTACAGTCAGCTTCAGTGGCCTGCAGTACAGCACTCTACCTGATGCGCCACCCCGGCTCTTTTTAATTTAATCAATAATGCATTGGCTTCACCTTTGGGTCTGAATGAAGCTCAGCCATTCGGAGACAAAAATGAAGCATCTGGAAGATTTCCAGGAAGATTTCTGAAGGTGGAGAATCTTTCTTCACCCTTGGAGCTAATACCCATCGTTGATGGAACTTTGAAAGCAGGACAAGATATTATAATATGTGCTTTGTTTCCTGGGGTATGTGGCCAAGCAGGAGGGCCATCAAAGATTCGCTTTCCCCTCACCCTTCTAAGGCCAGTGTGTGTATATTTGGTCCATACGTGACTCTGAAGATGCCAAAGTAACTTTGCCGTTTATTTCCTATATTTGGCTGGAGCGGACTCCAAAAACAATGCACTATCATTTTAAAGAATAGCAAAGGGTGGGGGTGGGGTGGGTTAACCAGTCTGCCCAAGGATGAGACTTTTTTTTTCATGTAAATTAGTTTGTTAATGTTACGGTATTAGATTGTTCAGGCACAAAACCACAAGCCAATATTCTATCCCAGATATATTGTAAGTACCTGGTGCATGGAGACTATCCAGAAAGGACACTGTTTTGTACAGTTAAGTAGGGGATAATCTGTTGTAGGGTCCTTGGGGTTCTATGAGCTTACCCCACAAAGAAGGGAGAATCAAGGTAGTCTCCAAAGCACCTGAGGGTAGGACAAGAAACAATGGGTGGAAACTAACCAAGGAGAGAAGCAACTTAGAACTAAGGAGGAATTTCCTGACAATTTAAGCAGTGGAACAGCTTGCCTCCAGAAGTTGTGAATGCTCCAACACTGGAGATTTTTAAGAAGATGTTGGATAAACATTTGTCTGAAGTGGTGTAGGATTTCCTGCCTAAGCAGTGGGTTGGACTAGACCTCCAAGGTCCGTTCTATTCCTATTCTCATTCCCATTCCATTCTATCCCTATCTCTACCCTGAGCAATATTCTCTTCTGTTAGTTCTGTTGTCTTGAGGTCCTTGGGAGAAAGCAACAATTTTAAGAGTTAGCTTGAGGTCAGATGGGTGGTCTATCAATTTTATAGATAAATAAATAAACGACAAAGCCAATTAATTCATCTCTAGAATTTTGGATAATTTCCCATCACCTCCACACTGAGTGAATGCAGTGTAAACTTTGTGTACCTAACATGAAAGCTGTTGTGCCTGTGTTATATTTTTAAGGGCAGGCCTTCAGTTGGGAAACAAACTCAACTTGAAAAGGATGACGTATTTGGCACCTAGGTCCCGATTTATTTATGGTATTCTTTAAGGGGGGGAAATGTGGATTGCCAGGAAGGCCCTGCTGAGAGAAATATTGGGTCAGCAAGCAAAAGTCACCATGGCCAGCAGTTTTGTGCTCTGTGCCTGGGGAAAAAATTGGGAAGCATCGCTTGACATTTTCAGAGGTTGTGTGAAATGAAAACCTTGAGTTTTAAATGATCCTGAATGGGAAAAAAATAGCAGCGAAAGGATTCACTCATGCAGCCCAAACTGACCTGGACTCTATTTATTCAATTCATCTTCTTCACAGAATATAAATTAGTCTCCCGCTCATTACATATGCATAGGCCCATTTATGATAATGGGAGATATTTTGGGGATAGCGCGGCCTTACTTTTGACTTGCTTCAGTCAGATTCCAAATGGGACAGATAGAGCATCTAATTACTTTAAGCTGTCTTAACACTTCCGGGCCAAAGAAAGAAATCATTCAGATTTTTTTTTTAAATGGCAAGAAAAAAATTTCAGGGTGGTGAGAACTGGTGCTGTTGAAAAAAGGGCAAGCATTGGGGGTTGCAATGTTCGGGCCACATTTGGGGTAAGTTGGGGGCAGTGATGGGCTCCTATGGGTACGGTCAGGTACGCAGAACCGGTAGGGAAAAAAATGACACCCCCCCTTTCCCCCCCCCTTCTGGGCTCTGGGTATGTTTTTCCTATAGCAGTAAATGAGGTTGAATGTGTATCATTTTAGAAGAGTTGTGTGTGTGTACATATACATACAGTTTATAGAGTAGATAATGTATATTTTTGTGTGCCTGTATGTAATATGTATGCATACATAGAATTGAATAGTCTATTTTGGATGTTCAGTAATAGTAAATAGAGAGGGAAATTGTATCCCTTTGAGGCGAGGAGAGGCCAGGCACTCTAACCCTAACCCTTGACATGAGTGACGTCAAGTTGGCCACTTTTAAGCCAGTCACATGACCTTTAAGCCACCCCCTGGTCACATGATAGTCAAGCCACTCACACCTGGTCACATGGCCGGCAAGCCACACCCACAAAAGCCACGCCCACAGTGGTAGTAACATTTTTTCACTGGCTGGGGGCTGTTATTCCAGAACCACATTTATTTTGAAATAAGAATAAGAAGGCAGAAAAATCTCCCTTTGCTTTCGAGAGCCCAAGAATTTGAACGAGACCTGTGATTGTTCCTGGATTCTTGGCTCTCATCGAGAGTTGGCAAGTGGGACAATGAGCAGAGAGGCTCTGCACGATGTTGTTGAGTGCCCTCAAAGTGCCCATTGAACCTCTGTGTGAAGTCCTGGAAACCTGGAGCCTTCCGCTTCCTTTTGTGGGGTTGTGTGACAAAGAGGGAAAAGGAGTAATAAACACACGGTCTGTTTCCGAATCGGGCTCTTGGCGCATTGAGCACAAAGGCCATCCGCGCCTCCTCCTGTGCTCAGAGTTGTACAGAATCAAGGAGAAATTTACTACCGGTGAGCACAGTGAAACAGTTTTGCCTCCAGAAATCCAGGGGGCACTCCATCGTGGGACGCTTTTAAGAAGGAACTTGCCTGAGATGGAATATAGCCGTGGTGCTGAACCTATGGGACGCGTGCTGGAAGTGGCGCGCAGAGCCATCCTGCGAGGGATGTGCGGCCTTAAAAGCTCCTCTTCAGCGTTCCTATGTACACACGCCCTCCCGTCAGCTGGCCTTTGCACGGGAGTGCTGAAACCTGGAAGAGCAACATTCTGGAGCGCATGTGCATGCCGGCACCCAAGCTTCCAGGTTTCCTTCATGCACATGTACAACAGCCAGGTGTTTGTCAAATGTGCATCTGCACTGAAAACCAGAATGTGTGTGTGTCTATCTATCCATCCATCCATCCATCCATCCATCCATCCATCCATCCATCCATCCATCCATCCATCCATCCATGCATCTATGTATCTACCTACCTGTCTATCTGTCTGTCTATCTATCTCTGTTTTTCATGATGACATCCCTCAAATGATGTGAATATCTTTGTTTTGTTGCAGTTTGCTTTTCTATTTTTCAAAGAATAAAACGAAAGCCATGCTTGTATTTATTTCTATGTAAAATTTTATATTTGAGTTTATATTATCCTAAGCATTACTAGCTGTTTTGGGTTTTTAAAAAAAAAATCTGAAGGAATCTGACAGTAGGGAGGTTCCCTCCCACTTTTTGGTTCATTTGTTTAGCAGTTTATTTTAGGAAGATGGCTGGCTGTGATCTCTCATTTTATTCACACGCACAGGCACACACACTTTTTGTCTGTGTGTGATGAATCTTTTATTTTTTCCTTGGGGCCAAACAAATCATTGGAGACGAAAAGGCTTAATTCTTTGGAGAGGTACAGGCACAAATATTGCAGGAAGATCCAAAGATGTCCATTGACAATTCTTCTTGACAGATGGGGGGATTTGGAAAAGAAGGGCTTGTGTGGTTAAAAGCATTTGTGTTTGGGGGGGGGGAGAGAGCCTCCTTTGTTTCTAAAACAAACCATATTAGAAACTGGTTTAGCCAGAATGCAAAGCAGTTTTTAATAGCATTCCTTGCACCACTGAGCAAGCAGACCTTAAAAGGCAGGCTGGAATGTCAAGATGCGGGCTTAATGCAATGCTAATATTTGCTCTCTGTGGACAACTTCATATTTGGCTTGTCAGGTCTTTTAAAAACTGGATGCTGCTAAATTCGAGGAAAGATATTGCTTCTTGCTTTTATCTACGTGCCTCTTCCTCCCCACATCTCTCTTTTCCCGTTGCTAGCTGTTCATCAGAGTGGGGGGGAAACGCACTCTGTACGTGTAACTTCACTTAAAAGATAGTTTTGAAATATTCTAGAGATTTTGTTCCTTGCCTTTAATTGGGACACAAGGAATTTGTCTTTGGTGCAATTTGTCTTTGGTGCAATTTGTCTTTGGGGCTGCCTTTAAAGAACGTTTGGAGACTACAGTTGGTGCAAAATGCGGCCCCGCAAGCAATTCTGGGCCTTCCTAGGCACATACACATCTCACCATCACTCTGTCAGCTGCATTGGTTGCCAATTGGACTCCGTGCGCAATTTAAAGTGTTGGTAATGGCATATAAAGCCCCAAATGGCTTAGGACCAGGATACTTACGGTACCCTCTTCTGCCTCATGCATCCTAGTGGCCAGTCAGATCCCACAGAGTTGGCCTTCTCCGGGTCCTGTCAGCTAAGCAATGTCTGGTGGGGCCTAAGGGAAGGGCCTTCTCTGTGGTTGCCCAGCCCTCTGGAACCAACTCCCTCCGGAGATCTGCACTGCCCTCACCTTCCTGGCCTTTCGCAAGGCTTTCAAAGCTTACCTGTGTCGGCAGGCTTGGGGCCATTAAGTTTAACATCTTGCTCCAGTCGTAGATGTGACTGCGTGACTGTTGTTGAATGAATGTTTTTTGTATTATAGGGATTTTAATTACAGGGTTTCTTATATTATAGGGGTTTTAATGATAGAAACATAGAAGATTGATGGCAGAAAAAGACCTCATGGTCCACCTAGTCTGCTCTTATACTGTTTCCTGTATTTTATTTTAGGATGGATCTATGTTTATCCCAGGCATGTTTAAATTCAATTCCTGTGGATTTCCCAACCACGTCTGCTGCAAGTTTGTTCCAAGCTTCTACTACTCTTTCAGTCAAATAATATTTTCTCACCTTACTTCTAATCTTTCCCCCAACCAACCTCAGATTGTGCCCCCTTGTTCTTGTGTTCACTTTCCTATTAAAAACACTTCCATCCTGAACCTTATTTAACCCTTTCACATATTTAAATGTTTCGATCATGTCCCCCCTTTCCCTTCTGTCCTCCAGACTACACAGATGGAGTCCATGAAGTCTTTCCTGATCAGTTTTATGCTTAAGACCTTCCACCATTTTTGTAGCCCGTCTTTGGACCCGTTCATGATTAGTTTTAGTGTTAGGTTGGTTTCACTTTTATATTCTATTGTATTTTGTTCATATTGTTGTAAGCCACCCTGAGTTTCCGGAGAAGGGCGGCATAGAAATCCAACCAAGTAAAATAAATTAAAATAAATATGCTCTCAGTGTATATATAAAAAAGATACATTTGTCAAGAATCATGAGGTATAACCCAATGATTGTCATAGGGTACAAATAAGCAACATTAATGTAAATTGTAAGGATACAAGCAGTAAGTTACAGTCATACAGTCCTAAGTGGGAGGTGAAGGGGGATAGGAACGATGAGAAGACTATTAGGAAGCCTGAAGTACTGTACCAAAGTACGTTATTTAATGTCAGCGAAAAAGACAGGAATTTCTGTTATTTGAAGCATGTGAATAAATTTAATTGTGGTTTGAGTTTACAGATGTTTACAGATTAACAGAGCTGGAAGAGACCTTGTAGGCTAGTTTTTATGGGCTGAAGCACGCAGACAAGAACATATCAGGTTTACAGCATTTCCTTGGTTTTAAAGTGTTCCCATGATCAATAATCTCTCTAGAGATTTTCGGGAGGGGGACTTTCTTTTTCTTTCTCACTTTTTCAGCATTCCATTATTTGCCCATCTCTTATCTCAACTTATCCAGATCCTGACTTTTTAACACTTGTCCAGAATTGCTGCCGGAAAGAAACCAGCCAAAATATTAAAATTCGTCATTTAAAGCAGATTTGCATCTGTGTTGGGCTCACCATTTGCTTGTTCTGAGGTTTATTTTAACAGTGGCTTGTTGGATAAATCTCAGTTCTGATCATAGCTTGTTAGCCCACTTCCAAATAAACGAAAGAGTTTATTTATTGTAAGATATGCCAAAAAATAATAATAATAATTGTAAACTTCTTGAAACCATGGCTGTTCTAAGGAACCCCTTGGTTATCTGCAAATGCAAAGAGGTTCTTTAGTAAGACTTGGTGGGATCTTTTAAATCCATTTACAGGCATGTTCCCACTTGCCTGATAGAAAATGAGGCTTGTCAGCCAACATTCTGTGACAGCTTGAAATGATTTCACTGAGGAAGAGATTGTACCTGAAAGAGAAGAACTATTTACATACATCTTTTATAAACAATTTTATCGGAGGCAACTGTGGCTGTGGTTTATTCTGGGTGGCTTTTTTAAAAAATGGCTTTGATGTTTGCTTTTGTTCTGTTGTTAGCTGCCATGGGTCTGCGGAGAGGGGCGGCATACAAATCTAATACTGTAGATAGATAGATAGATAGATAGATAGATAGATAGATAGATAGATAGATAGATAGATAGATAGATAAAGAGAGAGAGAGAGAGAGAGAGAGAGAGAGAGAGAGAGAGAGAGAGAGAGAGAGAGAGGCCTGACTTTTCCTCTAGAGCACACAGGACTGAAACCAACAAAATGAATACAATAAAAAGAATGGGTAATGTAAATTAAAAGCAACACATTTTTAAAATGCTGTGGTCTGGAGCATTTAACTTTAAAAGATGCCATATAAATATTTTAAATAAAACACAGTAAATGGAGAGGTCTTCATACAAATATATCCAGGCATTAACATTTGGAGAAAAGCCTTCTGAAGCTAATAATCTAGAGTTGCGTTACTATCAGCTTGGTTTGCCTTGTTCATTCAAAGTTTTTTAAATTCCTTGTAAAAGATACTGCCTAAAAGCATTTGGAATAATAAGGCACTTTGGCAAAGAACTTTCTTGAGTAGCCATTTATATATTGCTCCCTGGTGTATTTCAGTTTCTCTCTCTAGGATTGAAAAGAGGCTGTACTGTATTTCCTGTTTCTTTTGCACAGTTCTCCCCATCCTTCCCTCTCACTTCGTCAATTTCCATTTAAAAAATGGAAGTATTTAATCTCATACTTCCTTCTTGCTTTAAACGAAAAGGCTTTCCTTATGCTGTTTTGGCACTCAGCTGCTGTTGTTTTTTTACGCCTCAGACTGGTGGGTTGTTTTTTTGCGTCTTTTTCCAATCTTATTTTGATTTTCATTTTTTCGTTCTGTGTAGTTAACAAGGTTTTTCTTGCTTTAGTCACCCAGCCCATCAGACAAGATTAGACGCTGAAGCTGGGGCACAGATTGGCTGGTTTGGTGCATCTTGAATACTCAAAGGCTGTTGCTTTTTTTTAAAAAAATAATTTTTTAGCGAACAGTTTTAAAAACATAAATACAAATGTACATATGTACAAAACCAACATTCAAAAAATACCACATGGTTTAACATAGCATAACAAGACCTAAACAGTAAAAATCAATATTCATTTAGCAGTGTTGTGTATGGGTATATCTTCTGTGTATCTATAGCACTTGTTTGTTATCTTATATTCACATAATTCATTAAATACCAACCTATTACAATTTTCTCTATCTTATAACACAGTGATGGTGAACCTTTTTATCCTCGGATGCGGAAAGAACATGCGCGCTTGCTATCGCACATGCACGAGTGCCCACGCTCATAATTCAATGCCCGGGGAGGACGCAAACAGTTTCTCCCACGCTCTGGAGACCAGAAATGGCCTGTTTCCCAACTTCTGGTGGGCCCAATAGGCTCGTGTTTTGCACTCCCCAGGCTCCAAAGACTTCCCTGGAGCCAGGAAAGGGTAAAAACGCCCTCCCCCATTCCCCTGGAGACTCTCTAGAAGCCAAAAATGCCCTCCCAGAGCCTCTGTGCGAACCAAAAATCAGCTGGCTGGCACACAAATAGACATTGGAGCTGAGCTAGGACAACGGCTTGCGTGCCAGCAGATATGGCTCCATCTGTGCCATAGGTTCACCATCCCTGTTATAACATGTTGTCTAAATCTATCTACCCTTCACCTTCTTTCCTACCCTGTTTTCCCCAATAAGACATCCCCTGATAATAGGCTCAATTGGGGTTTTGAGTGCATGGCAATAAGGCTACGCGCTTATTTCAGGGTTCAAAAAAATGTAAGATAGTCTTATTTTCTGGGAAATATGGTATATCCGTGATGACGAACCTATGGCATGTGTGCCACAAGTAGCACGTGGAGCTATATCTGAGGGCACGCGAGGCTTTGACCTATGTCAGCTCATTTACTTGCTGGCCAGCTGAATTTTGGCCTTCCGGAGGGTGGGGGAAGGCTGTTTTCACTCTCCCCAGGCTTCAGGAAATCCTCCGGAGCCTGTGGATGGTGAAATACGGGCCCAATGGGCCTTAAGAATCCATTTTAAGCTTTAAGCCAGCGGGGTCCCCAACTGTTGGCAACTTTTAAGACCTGTGGGCTTCCAACTCTGAGTTGAGGGAATTCTGTGAATTGAAGTTTGCCAGGCTTAAAAGTTGCCAAGGCTGGAGACCACAGCATACAGAAAGCACCACATTGCCTCTCTTCTAAAGGCTTAAAAAATGAGGTATTTTAATTTCTCCTACGTTTTCTTCATATCAGATTGATACTAAGGTGCCGATGTATAAGAATTTCTGCCCAGCAACCTTTAGGTTGGAATTGGTGTCTGTCTGTCTGTCTCTTTCTTTCTTTCTTTCTTTCTTTCTTTCTTTCTTTCTTTCTTTCTTTCTTACTTACTTACTTACTTACTTACTTACTTACTTACTTACTTACTTTCTTATTTTCCTTCCTTCCGGTTGACTCAATTTTCCTTCCTTCCTTCCTTCCTTCCTTCCTTCCTTCCTTCCTTCCTTCCTTCCTTCCTTCCTTCCTTCCTATTTTCCTTCCCTCCCTCCCTCCCTTCCTTTCTTTCTTTCTCAGCGTTCCCCCTTCCTTCAGGAGATCCACCTTCCTTTTTTGCCGTCTTCCTGCTTCTTCACAGTTTTTTATTTTTATTTTTCCACTGCCAGTGAGCATGGACAGCTCGTGACTCTAGATTATCGGTGTTAGTATAGAGGTGACCCTTAACTTCCTTGCAGTGACCCAGCGTGTTTTGTGGAATTGCAGTTGGATTGCTCTTTACTGTTTTGCTAACCTGTGACATCCCGGCCTTCAATGCCACAAGATAGCTTGGGCTGTGCTTGCTAGTTAAGATTTATCTCGCCTGGCCCTCCTCTCCAAAAGAAAAGCCAATGCAATGCTAGGTTGCATAGAGAGAGAAAGAGAGAGGGGGGTGGGAATCAAATTCATGTGAAGAATTTGTACTGTCAAGATTGGAACTTACCTGATGCAATATTCCAAATTGCAGAAAGGGTCTCCCCTTTCTGCAATTATAAAACTGCTTAGTCACGATGAATATGCAAATTGTAATGTAATCTGATTGGCTGACAAAAGTATATAATGCACATTTGCACAGGTGTGGCTTGGATTGAAGGTATTGGGGCTTAGCATGGTTTAATGTGGCTTGTGGCTGAAGACGTGTAGCTGAATATTGTAACTGAGATTAGTAGATAGAGAATTGTGAGTACTTTGTATAATAACTACTAGAGAGATAGCTACATTGTAAATAGTGTAGATTTGCTATGAAAGAAGTAAATATTTTCCTAAGAAACTCTGCAGTATGTTTCTTCAATTAAAGGTTCCTGATATCCTGGTCTGAGGCAGGATGGTTAGCTGCTTTGGCTGTCTGGATGGGCTAGCTTCTGCAAAACGTTACTCCAACATGTACTACTTTATAAGGCCTTGGTAGAACCACACTTGGAATACCGCATCCAGACTCTGGAAAGAGTACAGAAAAGAGCAATAAAAATGATTAGAGAGTAAGCGTATTGCCCCTAACAATCTGGGTCCTCATTTTATCAAGGTTGGAAGGCTGAATCAACCTTGAACCTACTGAGATTCGATCTGCCAAATTGCTGGCAGCCGGTGATCAGCAGAAGTAGCTTGCAATACTGCTCTCTAACCACTGCACCACCGAGGCTGTTTGGTGTAGGTTTTCCTGCCTGAGCAAGGGGTTGGACAAAGTCCCTTCCAACATTGTTATTCTGTGGGACTTGAAAGTAAAAAAAAAAAATTATGATGCCTCCTGCGTTTTGAAGCTGAGCCTATTTTTTCAAACGCACAGAGCATTAGCACACCATCCAAGTATGTAGGCAGCCACGATTGGGGATTAGTAAAGCAAGTGTAGTTGGGTAAACACAACTGATCTTGCTGCTTTTTGAGGTTTTAGCAGAACCTGTTGGGTTTTTTTGCTGAAACAGACTGATGTGGAAATTATCACGGTTGGGGTGTCTTAGTCATGATTTCTGGGCCAGGCAGTGTTTTGGTGGAGCTGTTTCTTTAAAACCTGAAACCTATTTAGCCAGGACGGATTCCTAGAGAGTGTACAATGAGTGGAAATCTAGTAATCCTGGCTTGTGTGTCATTGGCATTCGCCTCCTGGAAATAGGTTCCATCCTTTGCATTCTTCCTCAGTCAATCCTCGCTGACTTAATTGCAGCCATTCGCAGCGTGTCTTGAGTGACTTGGAACGATAGCACAACATCTAAAGGAGTTAGCTCACTATTGAAGTCCTCCAATGTCAGGGGTAGGCAAAGTTGGTTCTTCTACGACTTGTGGACTTCAGCTCCCAAAATTCCTGAGCCTATCGTGCTAGCTCAGGAATTCTGGGAGTTGAAGTCCACAGGTCATAGAAGAGCCAACTTTGCCTATCCGTCCTATACAACCCCCCAGGCTTAGTTTGAATAGAACCACCTTTCAATAGAAATAGAGTAGAATAGAATTGGATGCACAAGGAATTTGTCTTTGGTGCAGATGCTCTCAGTATACATGAAATAAAAGATACGTTTGTCAAGAATCATGAGGTACAACACAATGATTGTCATAGGGTACAAATAAGCAACCAGAAAACAATCAATATTAATATAAATTGTAAGGATACATGCAACCAGGTTAAAGTCATACAATCACAAGTTGGAGGAGATGGGGGATAGGAATGATGTAATAGTATTAATAGTAGTGCAGACTTAGTAAATAATTTGACAGTGTTGAAGGAATTACTGTATTTGTTTACCAGAGTGATGGCATTCAGGGAAAAAACTGTTGTTGTGTCTAGTTGTCTTTGAGGGTAGGAGTTGAAACAATTTGTGTCCAGGATGCGGGGGGTCACTAAATATTTTCACTGCCCTCTTTTTGACTCGTGCTGTATACAGGTCTTCAGTGGAAGGCAGGTTGGCAGCAATTGTTTTTTCTGATTCTCCTCTGAAGTCTGTGTCTGTCTTGTTGGGTTGCAGAACTAAACCAGACAGTGATGGAGGTGCAGATGACAGGCTCAATGATTCCTCTGTAGAACTGTATCAGCAGCTCCTTGGGCAGTTTGAGCTTCCTGAGTTGGTGCAGAAAGAACAAAAAATATTTTCTGTTTTTGTTTCTAACAGTTCTGCACAGAAGCTTTTAAAGCCGGGCCTGCTGATGATAAAAAACCCTTGTGGTGTTTTGTATACATTTGGCATTTTTAGTGATAAAAGGAATCCTTCTGTACTGGTTGAATCCCCAAAATTGCTTTTCTCTTGGGGGGGGGGGGGGCGCGAACAGAACAGTAGTTGCACGTCTAGATTATCAAGCCTTTTCTCCTGCTTTAGAAAGAATGTGGACTTCCAAGAGGAAACTGTCAGAAGAGTGAGGACGGTAAAACATTTCCTCAGTGCACCACATGCCGCTGCGTCGGATTTGATCCCTCTACGAACCAAGATCTTTCCCGATTCCCATGTCGTCCGGGTACGGTAGTGTTTGAGGGATGCACCTCCTTGAAAACCTGGTAGATGGAGTTGACCTCCTTTGATGCATTGCCAACTTTAAAAAACAAAACAAAATGGCTTCACAAAAGACAACTTGGTTTGCAGAAGTGACATCTCTAAGTGTTAACACCAAAAAATGTGTAAGAAAGGCAAGCTTTTGGCCAGTTGTCAAAGTCGCCTTTTCTGTACAACACCTAACAACCACCAGCTCCTGGAACTACGGCTGGCTAGAGTGTGAGAACCACATCAGCCTTACTGCCATACCTTTGCATTCTCAAATTTAGCAATAGCATTTAGACTTATACACCGCTTCATAGTGCTTTTACAGCCCTCTCTAAGTTTTACAGAATCAACCTCTTGCCCCCAACACTCTGGGTCCTTATTTTACCTGCCTTGGAAGGATGGAAGGCTGAGGCAGCCTTGAGTCGGTGGTGAGATTTGAACTGCTGAACTACAGCTAGCAGTTAGTTGAAGAAGCTTGCACTGCGGCACGGTAACCGCTGTACCACCCGGCTCTCTCAAATTTAATTGCCTAATGTTCACCTGTTTTGTTCGGGATTGGCAGCTAGTGTCCGTGGTGTTGTTTAATGTAAGTTCTTAAAATACTCACCTGTTTCATGAACAAAAGAACAGAATTGGAAGGGACCTTAGAGGTCTTCCAGTCCAACTCCACCCCCCTGCTCAAGCAGGAGACCCTTTTGCAGAAGTTGGTGATAAATTAATGGCTTGCCACACTAACTATAGAAGGCCTGATGTTTATGGGAACTTGGGAGGGGTGGTTTTCATGACGGTACAGATACAGTCACAAAGCATTATTTCGAGTGGTTCAAGGACATCCTAGGCCCACCCCCCTGGGCGGAAGCAGAAGAAGGACTGGCCACACTGGCACAATCTGAGTGGGCATCGTGACAAGTTTGTGAGTGGGGTACAAGTGATGTGAACTTTGAACTGGTGGGGGACTCAGATTCAAGTTTCCTGGTGTAGGTGCTAGGATGGCTCCGGCAATAAATTGGAACTTTGAGGAGCTCTTTGACTTGGACTCTGATTCAGCTTGGATGCTACCTGGAACCTTGACAACTGTATCATTCCAGACCAATGGCAGTCCGGTTTCTTCTTAAAAACTCCAGTGATGCAGCACCCACAGCTTCTGAAGGCAAGCTATTCCACTGGTTGGTTGCTCTCACGGTTCGGAGATTTCTCCTTAGTTCCAGGTTGTTTCTCTCCTCAGTTATTTTCCATCCGTTGCTTCTTATCTTGCCTTCTGGTGCTTTGGAAAATAGGCTGACCAAAGGAGTTGGGCCACCTATAAATCTAATAAATTAAATTAAATTAATTCTTCATGACAGCCCCTCAAATATTGGAACACCGCCATCATGTCATCTCATAGTCCATGGGTGGGGTTCCACTTACCTTCGCCACAGGTTCGCATCGCTCCATGCACGCATACCCTTGGGCAATTTCACTTCCGCGTATGCTCAGAAGGTGGATTCAGCCTGAAACACAGCTGAGGAGCTGATCAAGGAAGTGCTTCAGGCAAAGAATTATTCTTTCTTTCTTTCTTTCTTTCTTTTTTTTCTTTCTTTCTTTCTTTCTTTCTTTCTTTCAAATTAGTATTTATAAATATTAACCTGGGGGCAGTCGAGAGGGCTTTTTTCAAAGCACGAAACGAGGAGAAGCCATCCAAACACAATAAAATCGGCCGAAAATTCAGAATAGAAGATGGCGCATCCATGACGCCTAAATTAAATTACATCACCAGCAGGTCGCTAAAAGTTTGGGCAAACTGCCCTAGTCCCTTCTTTTCATTAGACTCGAAATGGAAATGAAATAGTGGAGATTGCTTAGAAAAAAGAGCAGAAGTTGACCGCAGATGGTAGAAAATTGGGCAAAAATACTGAGTGCAGGAAATTGGTACGGCGTTGAATCATTTTGATGACTTCTGCTCAGCAATGCTTAGCCTTAAAAATTTGTGGATGGAAAACGGGAAGCTTACAAGAAGGCATGGCTAATTTGGAAGGGTCGTTATTTTAAAAATTGTGGGTTGCGTGTTGAAGGGGCACGACAAAGACTTTGGAGCCAGAGGCCTCCGATATCCCTTCACACCTCTTTTGGGAAGGCTATGGATTCAGTTCTGTATTGTCCATATTGTATAGATATTTCGGTTTAGGACAAAATGCATTTAAAAATGCCTCTTCTCAATCCCATTGGGCAGGAAAGGCATATTTTGGGTAGCATATATTAGGGCAGTGGTCCTCAACCTGGGGATCGGGACCCCTTTGGGGGTCGAACGACCATTTCACAGGGGTCACCTAAGACCATGGGAAAAGACAAATTTGCCATGGTATAGTGGAACTGGAAAAAGTGCAAAAAAAAGGGCAATAAGAATGATCAAGGAAATGGAGCCCCTCCCTTATGAAACCAGGTTGCAACATCTGGGTCTCTTCAGCCTTGAAAGACGGCGTTTAAAGGGGGACTTGATCGAAGGGTATAAAATCGTGCATGGGATAGAAAAGGTGGATAGAGAAAAATTCTTTTCTCTATCACACAATACTAGGACGAGCGGGCCCTCCCTAAAGCTCATAGGTAAGAAAGTGAGGGCAAATAAAGGGAAATATTTCTTCACCCAGAGGGTCCTTGGTTTATGGAATTGAGAGTCAGGGGAAAGGGAGGGTTTTGCCTTCTCTTTCTGCTCAAGATCCCCATGGACAACTGGTGGGCTACTGGGTGACACAGAATGCTGGACTCAATGGGCATTGGCCCGATTCATCAGGACTCTTCTTAGGTTCTTATGGTGTTAGGAACTAAAGGTTCTATTCTGATGCCTTTGGAACATATTTTTACAATCTAACCAATCAGGCATTTTCAGTGGGGGTGTCCCTCTGACCTTCCTGTCAATGAGCTTAAAGCTCTGTTGGGAGAATTGGCGCTAGATGTATGGTTGGGGGTCACCACAACATGTGGAACTGTATTAAGGGGTCGCTGCATTAGAAAGGTTGAGAACCACTGTATTAGTGAGTTCCATCAGGTAGCATCCGGGGGGGAGGGGAAACCCCTTTTGTTGTGCCCACCGGTTGCATCATCACGAACCCAGAAATTAGATTGGCCCACAACCCTGTCAATCTTTGACAAGGCCTTTAAAGACACATTTCCGTTCCCAAGCTGTGGGAATTTGGGTTTTGGTTTGATGCCATCCAAAAAACTAGGCTTTTGCGTTGTTTTTTTAACCTGCTATATCCCCCCCCCCCCATTTGCGCTTTTGAAAAATGATTTTGCTTTTTCTGTGCTGCCTTTAAATTACGGTTAGCTGCTCGGAGTCTTGAATTGAGGCGGGCAGCCAGATAAATCAAAATTAACTCATAAATAAATAATGGAAACGACTGCTTCACATGCATTTATTGTGGCGGTTTATATTTCCCTGCAGTCGTGAAGGGCTGTCGTCACGTCATCCCGACAATTAAACCACACACGGATAGCTTGAAATTAGGAATTTATAAAACATCATCTGATCCCAGCTGTCTAAAAAATCCTCATCCAAAATAATGTCACACCCCCACTGAGGTTGTTTTCATGTGTTTCTCAGGGGACTGGTAAGCAGGAAGTACCTTGCTTTGCCTTATTATGATTATATTTCTGTAGATATTTATTGCACGTTTGGCTTTGGGTGGCAGCAAAGACATTTAATATTGACTAACTCCCTGGAAGACGAGTTTTATAAATTCCCATCTAAATCAGCTTATTATCTAGAAACAGGAGTGAGGAAATGGAAGATGAATGAGCAAGTGGAATACAATTATAACCAGTTTCACATGCTATGCTGTAGTTTCATTCATAGGATCTTAACCTTGGCTTGAAAAATACCTCTATGCCACTCAAGAGCATGGTTGAAAAATGGTTGCCCTTGAGTTATTCAACGCCTCCACTGGTGTTTGGGTGTGTATAGTGTTGCCACTTCACAATCTACTCCGCAGAGATAGGCATTGGCCAGGGTATAACAGATAAAAGTGCGAATAAAGTAGTCCTCAAGTTACAACCGCCATTGAGGCCACTAAGTGAGAAATATGTTAAGTGACTCTCACCCTGTTTCACAACTTTCTCATTGTGGTTGTTAAGTGAATCCGTGGTTGTTAAATTAGTAAGAGTTGTTAAGAGAACATAATCCTTCTGACTGCAGTGGGATAGAAATGTAAAATAAATAGGTAGGTAGGTAGGTAGGTATTTATTTATTGATTGATTGATTGATTGATTGATTGGATTTGTATGCTGCCCCTCTAGACGGATAAGCAAGCAAGCAAGCTTCAAAAGGAAATCTCTTGGAATTCTCCAAAGGTTGTGTATGCTGTTAGGATCTGAGAACATTTATTATGCCACTATTGGGTGCTTTATTCTGATTTATTCCCCCTCCCCCCAAACTCTCTCAATTACATCCTTCTGAGTCATCGACTTCGCTTGTCAGGCTTCAACCATTGACCTGGCTTGTCAGAAGGGCCACAGAAGGGTCACTGCAATGGTCATAAATATGAATCGGCTGCCTAGCATCTGAAATTTTGATCACATGATCATGGGGAACACTGCAAAGGTCAAAGGTGTAAAAAACAATAAGTTGCTTTTCCCAGCGCCTATCCAACTTTGAAATCATCAACATCATGTTTTGACCACCCCATAATCCTGTGCAGGTTGGAGTCTGGGCCCCTCAATGGAGCTAGGAGAGAATTTTAATGACTGGCTGCTCTTCCTGTCACCAATGTGTAGTTATGAGTCTTTGGAGAGAGGCGGCATACAAATCTAATAAATAAAATAAAATAATAAATAAAATAAAATAAAATATAAAATAATTAAAATAAAATATAAAATAAAATAAAAAATAAAATAAAATAATAAAATAATAAAATAAAATAAAATAAATACATTCAGCAGCTATTTCTCTGGGCACGCTGAGAATAATATCTGTCCCTACCTAGGATTGAACTCATAGCCTCCTGATGGTGAGGCGAGAGCTCCACCTCTAGGCCACCGCATCCCTTCTTTGAAAGGTCCCTAAAGGTTAAGTCGAAAATTGCAGTATTTTTCAGAGTACAAGCACCTTTTCCCCCCTTAAAAGAGGGTGGAAATGTCAGTGGGTCTTATACACCAAATGCAGCCATTTTCGCTGTCCCAAAGCCTCACCCTCCGCCTGCAGAGAGCTCTTGGGTGCTGGGAAATGACACGAATGCCCCTGTTTTTGCAAAAAATTGTCCGTTTTTCACCTGGTTTATTTGCAAAAATGGGGCGAGCAAAGAGCCTGCAGAGCGCTCTCAGGGACTGGGGTAAGGCAAAAATGCCTTCATTTTTGTGAAAAACCGGGCAGAAAATAGCCCATTTTTCACAAAAATGGGGGCCTTTTTACCATTCCCCAGCACCCAGGAGTTGTCTGCAGGCTCCCCAGACCCTTTGCCCACCCAATGCTTGTGAAAACAGGTGAAAAACAATCCATTTTTCGCAAGCATGACTAGAGGAGGATTTCTGGTAGTTGAAGTCCACTCGTCTTAAAGCTGACAAGTTAGAAGTTTGTAAAAAGTGTACATGGTTGTAAGAAGTATACATGTTTATAAAAAAGTATTCTGCTACAGAATTTTATTAAATTTCATTCATAATATTTTTTTCCCCTTGTTTTCGACCTCTAAAATCTAGGTGCGTCTTATACTCTGAAAAATACGCTAACTGCATTAACAATATCCTTAAATTTATAGGGAAACCGGGTGAGTGTTTTTGCAAACTCCAGCATGAATCTGACACTGAGCATTTTTGACCTCGATTTCAACCAACAAGCTACAGCCAGACTTGAAGGCTATTTTTCCTCCCTTCGGTGGTCACTCAGTTGACCCAAAACAGTCCAAAGGATTGTACGCTCGGATATTGCAATCCCGTGTGTAGTTTGATGGCTCCCCACCCCAAACAAGTTCTGTTTATTATTAACTCTGAAATACGTTTGCAGCAGCAGTAAGGGCAAGTGAAACGCATTTAACAAGATTCGCTGTGGCTGAATGCCTTTGATTGTAATACTTTATGGCTCATAGTAAAGGACGTATAAGTAAGTTAAACAACATCTATCTGTCCCGCTGTTTCTCTGTGCTTTCCAACAATAAAGTTACACACTTCTGGGTAGATGGCCTTTCCTTGGTCAAGAAAGAGTTTTTTGCAGGTAGCTACTTTGGCACAAAGAAAGAGTGAATAATTTGGGAAGACGACGGGCATTGTGGAAGATCTTGCCGTAACACGCTGGAGAAAAATATTTGTCTAAGCCAAAAGGCACCCATGTGACTTGGAGACGGAGGTATTAATATTAAAACCGATATTCCCTTTCATATCAGTTGGTCTTTTCCTGCCCTTCTTCATTCTGTGCAGAAAAGATGGTTTGTTTATTGTTACATTAATCACATTCTTTTGCTTTGGAGAAGGAAGAAGCATTCTCAGATTTTTGTTGGCATTGCTGTACAGTGATCCCTTGAGTTTCGCGATCTCGATCTTTGCGAAACGCTATGTCGCGATTTTTCCACCCGATGACGTCACTCTCTTCCTTCCTTTCTCATCATTCTTTCTCTCTCTCTTTCTCTATCTTGCTTCTTCCTCTCTCACACTCTCTTCCTCCCTCTCTCATCTCTTTCTTTCCTTCTCTCTCTTTCTCTATCTCTCCCCCTCTTGCTGGCGGGCGGCGAGCAGGCGAGCGGGGGCATCAGCGAGGAGCCGGGGTTTCCCCTTTGCGTGGGCGGCTGGGAAACCCCGATCTTCGTCTGCTCGCTGCTGCTGCGCTGAGCAGATCAGCTGCTGGGCGGCCGAAGGAACATTCCCTGGGTCTTCCCCCTCTTGCTGGCGGGCGGGCGAGCGGCGGGCATCAGCGAAGAGCCGGGGTTTCCCCTTTGCGTGGGTGGCCGGGAAGACCCAGGGAAGGTTCCTTCGGCCGCCCAGCAGCTGATCTGCTCGGTAGCGCAGCAGCAGCGAGGAGCCGAATCGGGTTTCCCCTTTGCGTGGGCGGCGGGGAACGCAAACTCCACCATCTACGCATGCGTGGCCATAGAAAAAAAGGGCGCGCATGCGCAGATGGTGTTTTTGCTTTCGCAACCCTACATCCCGAAAAATCGATTATCGCGAGGGGTCTTGGAACGGAACCCTCGCGATAATAGAGGGATCACTGTATATCAAACAGAAGAAAATATTTTTAGCCCAGGATTGAACTGTGGAGGAGGAAGAGGAGGAAGAGGAAGACACTGAGGTTCTTGGTGCTCTCTGAACTTGGTGGTTTTCTTGCAGACGTCTCATTACCAAACTAGGTAACATCATCAGTGGTGGAATGAAATGGAGAAGGATTGTGGGGTCCTTGGTGGTTTTATTAATTTAATTTCATTTCATTTCTATGCCGCTCACTCCAAAACTGACTCTGAGGGGTTAACAGTCATAAATACAATACAAATTAAAAAAGCAATAAATGCATCAGTAAAATCTACAGCGCCATTAAAAACTACTATATCATTAAAAAAAAACATCCATACTTACAATCAAACCTAATTCAAGGTTCTCTTGCAGACATCTCATTACCAAACTAGGTAACATCATCAGAGCACTGATCATTACTTCCCTGTTGGTGCCATCTAGTTTGGTTGGCCCCACAGTATGTCATATAGCCACCTTGATTTTGTGGGCTGTTGTCAGGATGCACATCCTCATCCTCATAATCGCCCTTGTCACTTGGTTACAGATTTTATTTACTTATTCAATTTATATGCCATCCATCTTACTGTTGAAATGGATTTCTTCCTTCCGTCATAGGAGAGGCCTTTTTCTAAATGTCTCCTCAGCTTTACTATTTGACATCAAAAAAGTTTATAATAATCTTGTTCTCCGGGATTACACTTCTATCAATCCCCAACATTAAGACACTTGGATTTCAGCTTCCAGTACAGTGGTACCTCATCATACGAACTTAATTGGTTCCAGGAGGAGGTTCGTAAGGTGAAAAGTTCGTAAGATGAAACAATGTTTCCCATAGGAATCAATGTAAAAGCAAATAATGGTGCAAATCCTTCAGGAAAATCCCAAACTTTAGAAGGGAGGCGAACAGAGGGCAGGGAGGAGCAGCTAAAGGGGGCGGGTGGAAGAAGCAAGGCTAGGCTAAAGGGTGAGTGGGAAGGAAGGAAGGCAAGGGGGGCGCCCCTCCCTTTTCTTTCTTCAAAAGACACCCTTTCAGTGCCTTTGCAAGCATGCAAAATCTTTACTCCTCCAAGCTGCCCCTCCCTTTTCTTTCTTCAAAAAAGGGGGGGGAAAGAAACCCCTTCATCCCAGCAGCAGCTGCTTGGGTTCATAAGGTGAAAATAGTTTGGAAGAAGAGGCAAAAAAATCTTAAACACCAGGTTCGTATCTTGAAAAGTTCGTTAGAAGAGGCGTTTGTAAGATGAGGCACCACTGTATTCTCCAGCCAGCACATGCTGGCTAGGGAATTCAGGGAGTTGAAGTTCACGTGTCTTAACAATGTTGGAAAACCCATTGTTATATCTTTGGCTGCCCAACAGTTACTAATAATCCAGTTTTTCTCTTGTGTTTTTTCCAGACTGTGGCATGGGACTTTCTGAATCTCTTATCACAGCTCTTGTTGTTGGCAATCCAGATGCTTTGTTTAAAGAACTTGGGGATACCCAGATGTTGCTAAACGATATCCCCAGCAGCCTCATCAAGCATGCTAGTTTTAGCAAAAATCCTGCCAGGTTCTAATTTTCCCGTCAGGAACTTTTCAGGGCTTTCCTGCTTGGCAGGAAACCACCAGCTGGGATTATCAGAGTGGCCTTTTCCTATATTCAGTTTATATCTAGGCAGAATGCCTGGGGTGGTCACTTCAGTCGGTGAAATAAACATTGCTTTGGGGTTACACGTTCTTTCCCATTCTCATTTCTATCTTGGCTCTGTTTTCATTCACGACTCCCTTGCAAGTCCGACTCTCCCACCCTCCCTCCCCAAGAGACTTCCGCTTCGCTTTTAAGTTTGGGGAACCGAGCCACCCGGAATCGGTTGGATCTCGGCTTGCTTTACCCGAACCATGGTTTAGGCCACCCGACAAGCTTGTTCACATCGACCAGAAAAAAGGCAGGAGTTGACGATGGGCAGCCTACGAAACCTGTGGAAGAGGCAGGTGTTTCTCCAACCCCAACCAGAGAGGTGGACTTTATACACTGCTCAAAAAAATAAAGGGAACTCTTAAACAACACAATATACCGTAACTCCAAGTAAATCAAACTTCTGTGGAATCAAACTGTCCACTTAGGAAGCAGCACTGATTGACAACCAATTTCACAGGCTGTTTGTGCACATTCAACTTGGTACAGAACAAAGTATATTTCAAACAAAGAATATTTCATTCATTCAGATCTAGGATGGGTTGTTTGAGTGTTCCCTTTATTTTTTGAGCAGTATATTTATATATTTTTAATTATTATTAGAGTTGGAAGAGACCTTGTAGGTCATCTAGTCCAGCCCCCTGCTCAAGCAGGAATTCCTACACCATTTGGCCGTTCTGTTTGCGGGAGCCTCCTCCTCCTCCATCATTGTCAAATATTCCTCTGCAGCAATATTTGTTCCTTCCTAAGCGTTTTCTTCCCACCTTGAAGGATCAATCCAGCCCTCTCTTGCCCTCCCTCTGTTTGCGTTTAATTAAGATGCCTCTTCAATCTTGTCCCAGCCTCTTTTTATCAGAAGTGGAGGTGGCAGGGTGTGTGTGTGTGTGTGTCTTGCTGCAGGGAGAGGCAGATCTGTGAGCCTGGAATATCAATGGACTCATTCAGCGGAGAATGTGTGTATGTACACTAATTAAGGAGTGCATCATTGAGCTGCTGCATAATTAACAGGCAGTGCCCCAAGTGTCTAAATATAAGCTCTTCTAACTGTCCTGTCAAAAGGCCCCATAATTGTGTGCTGCTTTTTTTAAACATTGTGATTCTCTCTTCTCTGCCCCCCCATTCCCCAACACACCCCCAACACACGGGGGAAAGTGGTAGGGTCAGCAAAATTAGCCATTGGGGGGGGGAGAACCCAAGGTTGTTCTCTCCTCCTTCTCCCTTCTCTTCCTCTTCCTCTACTTCTATTTTTCCCTCTCCTTCCTCCCTCTTTCTCCCTTCTCTTCCTCTTCTACTTCCTCTCCTACTTTTCCCTCTCCTCTCCCTCCTCGTTCTCGTGCTCCTTCTTTTTCATCTTCCTCTCGTTCCCTTCCTCTCCTTCTACTTTTCCCTCCCCTTCCTCCCTCTCCCTCCTCCCTCTCCTTCTTCCTTCTCTTCCTCTTCTTCCTCTTCCTCTCTTCCTTTCCCTCTCCTCTCCCTCCTCTTTCTCCTTCTCTTTTCTGTTCCTCCTCTTCTTCCTCTCCTTCTACTTTTCCCTCTCATCTTCTCTTCCTTCACAATCTTCTTCTCTTCTTCTTCCTCCTCTTTTCCTCTTCCCGCTCCTCCCCCTCTCCTTCTTCCCCCCATCCCTTCTCCTTCTCCCTCTCCTTTTCCTCCCTTCCCTTCTTCTTTTCTCTCGGCCTAGAGGAATCAAGATGACACGGTTGTCTGTTCATGACATCAAGGTAGCATCTGTTTGGGGGAAGTAGCAAACATCTGGGCTGCACCGAAGGGAATCCTGGATAGGAATGTTTTGATTACAGCATGACTCAGAACGGTGTAATTGAGAGAATTCAGGAAGGGAAAAAAAATCAGCTCAAAGCACCCGATAATATTCTCAGATCCTAACAGCATGTGCTGCTGCCGCCTTTGGAGAAATCCAAGAGATTTCCTTTGAGTTTATTCACACATTTACTATTAAATTTCTGTGCCACTGCAGTCAAACAGTGAGGATGCTACAAGCAAGCAAACAAACGTTGAAAATTTCCACAGCCCGCCATCTACGGAGAGGGGCGGCATACAAATCAAATCAATCAATCAATCAGTCTCCCATAACTCTTAAAGTCTGTAAAGTTCATGCTGGCTGGGGAATTCTGGGAGTTGAAGTTTACCCATCTAGGTTGGGCAAGGCTAACTTGAATTAGAAACGGATTGGCTGCATGTGTGGGAGGATGTGATATTCATACACACACCTATATAAAAGCAGGCTGACTTGTTGAGCTAAAAATAACCATGATTAGCATCCACATATTGGAGGTTGTCTGGTCAATTGATGCATGACTTTGGGAAGGAAGGTTTTGGGTGTTTGTGTTTTGGCTTCTTGGCTAAAATACAGTAGTACCTCTACTTATGAACTTAATTTGTTCCGTGACCAGGTTTTTAAGTAGAAGAGTTTGTAAGAAGAAGCAATTTTCCCCATAGAAATCAAAGTAAAAGCAAATAATATGTGTGATTGGGGAAACCACAGGGAGGGTGGAGGCCCTGTTTCCTCCCAGGAGATTCCTAGAGAGGCCCCAAGGAGGCTTCTCCCTGCCTTTTTTGGCCCTGTTTTCTCCCAAGAGATTCCTAGACAGGCCCCACGGAGGCTTCTCCCCACCTTTTCCAGCCCTGTTTCCTCCCAGGAGATTCCTAGAGAGGCTCCACGGAGGCTTCTCCCTGCCTTTTTTGGCCCTGTTTTCTCCCAAGAGATTCCTAGACAGGCCCCACGGAGGCTTCTCCCCACCTTTTCCAGCCCTGTTTCCTCCCAGGAGATTCCTAGAGAGACCCCATGGAGGCTTCTCCCTGCCTTTTCCGGCCCTGTTTCCTCCCAGGAGATTCCTAGAGAGGCCCCACGGAGGCTTCTCCCTGCCTTTTCCGGCCCTATTTCCTCCCAGGAGATTCCTAGAGAGGCCCCACGGAGGCTTCTCCCCACCTTTTCCAGCCCTGTTTCCTCCCAGGAGATTCCTAGAGAGGCCCCACGGAGGCTTCTCCCTGCCTTTTCCGGCCCTATTTCCTCCCAGGAGATTCCTAGAGAGGCCCCACGGAGGCTTCTCCCTGCCTTTTCCAGCCCTGTTTCCTCCCAGGAGATTCCTAGAGAGACCCCATGGAGGCTTCTCCCTGCCTTTTCCGGCCCTGTTTCCTCCCAGGAGATTCCTAGAGAGGCCCCACGGAGGCTTCTCCCTGCCTTTTCCGGCCCTATTTCCTCCCAGGAGATTCCTAGAGAGGCCCCACGGAGGCTTCTCCCCACCTTTTCCGGCCCTGTTTCCTCCCAGGAGATTCCTAGAGAGGCCCCACGGAGGCTTCTCCCTGCCTTTTCCGGCCCTATTTCCTCCCAGGAGATTCCTAGAGAGGCCCCACGGAGGCTTCTCCCTGCCTTTTCCAGCCATTTCCTCCCAGGAGATTCCTAGAGAGGCCCCACGGAGGCTTCTCCCTGCCTTTTCCAGTTACAGTTTTGGAAGCTCGGGTTTGTAAGTGGAAAATGGTTCTTGAGAAGAGGCAAAAAAATCTTGAACACCCAGTTCTTATCTAGAAAAGTTCGTAAGTAGAGGCGTTCATAGGTAGTTGGCTTTTCTTCTCAAAACAAAACCACAGGAAGCAGTTCTGTTTTCTTAATCCGCTTCGATAGCAAGATTTTTGTGGCTCGAGACCTGGGCATCTGCCAACGTGGTTCCATGAAGGCATCCATGTGTATAATCTACCCTGGAACTGAAGCTGTCGCCTTAGTGACACGCTTGGCTTTCAGATACATTGTTCCCCCCCTGCGCGACATACATTGCGTTTCCCTATTGATTGATAAGCGCATTTTCACATTTGGCAAGAAGATCCCTTTAGTGTGTGGGTCTTTGTGTATATTATTATTATTATTATTATTATTATTATTATTATTATTATTATTATTAATCAGATTTGTATGCTGCCCCTCTCCGAAGACTCTGAGAGGCATCCAATAATTGTATCGGAATAGATCCGGAAGAGACCTTAGAGGTCTTCTAGTCCAACCCCCTGCTCGAGCGGGAGACCCTGTACCATTTCAGACAAATGACTGTCCAGTCTCTTTAAAAAAAACCTGGGGTTGGAGCACCTACAGCGTCTGGAGTGAGCTCTTCAGTTGGTGAATTGCCCTCCCTGTTAGGAAATTTCTCTTAATTCCAAGTTGCTTCTGTTCTTGATTAGTTTCCATCCTAAAAGCTGTGGTGGTGCAGTGGTTAGAATGGAGTATTGCAGGCTAATTCTGCCACCAATTCAATTCCCATTGGCTCTGTGCAACTGTCTGTCTGTCTGTCTGTCTGTCTGTCTGTCTGTCTGTCTGTCTGTCTGTCTGTCTGTCTCTCTCTCTCTCTCTCTCTCTCTCTCTCTCTCTCTCTCTCATCTATCTATCATGCTGCCCAACTCCTAAAGGACTATGGGCAGCTTACAGCACAGCTAATTTAAACAATTTAAAAGATAATTAAAAACCCATATTAAAACCATGCATATCTCTTGAGGCCGGATCTAGATGATCCCCTTTTTGATCATCGGCCCCAGTCCTGCTGGAAAAGCCAATAGGGTGGGGGCAATACGGATGTCAGGAGGTAGATGCTTTCAGAGAACCGGAGTGGCCACAGAGAAGGCCCTCCCCTGTGGCCCCGCCAGCCGAGACTGTTTAGCTGATGGGACCTGGAGAAAGCCAACGTTGTGGGCCCCTTTCGACCATTGGGTATATGTCTAAATAGTCTTCCTTCCTTCCTTACCTCCCTCCCTCCCCATTGCCAACAGTTCAATTCTCATTCGCTCCTTCACTCTCCCTCTCCCTCCCTCTCTCCCTCCCTCTTTCCCCCACTCTCCTCTCTCTTCCCCCTTTTCCCTCTCTCCCCTTCCCTCCCTCCCCCTCTCACTCTCCCTTCTCTCCCACCTCCCTCTGTATCTTTCTCCCCACTCCCTTCCTCATCCTCTCTTTCCCTCTCTCTCTCTCCACCTCTCTCTCCCTTCCCTCCCCCTCTCTGTCTCTGTCTCCTCTCTTCCTCCCTTTCTCTACCTCTCTCTCTCCCCTCTCTCCCTCCCTCCCCTCTCTGTCTCTCTCTCTTCTCGCTCTCTCCCTCTCATTCTCTCTCCCTCTCTCTCCCCCTTTCTCCAACTCTCTCTCCCTTCCCACCCTCTCCCTCTCTCCCCATCTGTCTCTCTCTCCCTCTCTCCCCCTTCCTTTCCCTTTCTTTCCCTCTCATTCTCCCCTCTCTCTCCACCTCTCTCTCCCTTCCCTCCCCCTATGTCTCTCTCCCCCTCCCCTCTCTCCTCCTCTCTCTTCCTCCTTTTCTCTCTCTACCTGTCTCTCCCCCCCTCTCCCTTCCTTTCCCTCTCTTTCTCCCCCTCTCTCCCTTCCCTCCCTCCCCCCTCTGTCTCTGTGTCTCTCTCTCCCCCCCTCTCCTCCCTTTCTCTCTCTACCTCTCTCTCTCCCCCTCCCTCCCCTTCTCCCCTGTCTCTCTCTCCCTCTCTCTCCACCTCTCTCTCCCTCTCTCTCCCTTCCCTTCCTCCCCCCTCTCTGTCTGTCTCTCTCTCATCTTTTTGTTTTTAAGGCGGTGGCCCTTTTGCATTTTCACTGGAAAGCCACCTGACCTCATGCGGACGTTATCCCCTTTGGGGAGGAGGTGCTTCTTATGATAAATGTTGCTTTTGCAAACCCTCTCGGAACGTCTCTCGCCTTTAAAATGAAATGCACTCCCATTAACCTCCTTTCATATGCCAGTGTTTCAGCAGGGGCTGATTTGACTTTCTAATGCACCTGTAATGAATCTTCTGGGGGGTTTTGGGGGGGGGAGAAAGAGAGGCTGTGCCGCATGCCTTGCAGCTCCACCGTAACATTTTATGTCAGCATTTCCCGGGCGAATTAAAAAATATATATTAAAAAAGTCAATGGGGAATGAGAACCAGGGAGAGCGTCTTTTGGGCATGGTATCCTAAAATCCAACCGCGGCTTAAGCAGGACGGTCAATTCAACCTCTTTTTCTTTCTTACTTTTGTTTTTAAAGAAAATATACCGTAATCTTTATTGAAGATAAATAGGGGAGGGGATACATAAAGCAAAGGACTGTGCGGATATTGGTACAAATGCATATGACTTTAGAATATACACTTATAAATCAAAACACACACTTACATATATAAATTGAAATAAAGCTAAAGAAAGAGAAAGAGAAGAAAGGAAAAAGGGAAAGGAAAGAGAAGAGGAAGAATTAAAAATAAAAGAAATTCGACATCTTTTTCATTTCCTTTCCATTTTTAAAAAGTAAATAAATAAGAGTTGTCTTTCGAGGAACCGCAGATAAATGATGGAGATATTGGACGGACTTTCCTGACGGGTTGCAGGGAGGGGGGCCGGGGGGGGCAGGTGTGTGTGTAGAAAATTGCGGTGTGGATGTGACAATTCGGTAAGCCAAGCCACAAACAAGAACTTGGTGGCTCCATCAAGGTGGTGTCTGCGTACGCTAGAAGGAGAGGCAACGATAAGACTCCCACAAGAGGCATTTCTTTTTTTTAAAGAAAAAAAATCTTTATTAAAAAAGATTATATATATAATATATTATATACAGTATTATAAAAAACAATCAAAACAAACCAAACGTACAAGGGAAAAAAAGAGAAAAATGAAAGAAAGTGGACAGTCAAATTGGCGTATAAACTTATGGAACATATAAAGCGTTCAGTTTCAGTGGTGTTCGATACATGCAAAGAAATGGTTATTTGCTTATCATCAGTTCATATTTTCTTTCATTATATGCATATACTTATTTGTTATATTCCGTGAACCATATTGTTGACTATCACTATCGAGCGACCTAATATTAAGTATTTGTATCTAGTGTTGTGGAATTGTCTATTTGTTTTCTATAATTCTGTATATTATATTATGTTCATTTTGGTACGAATGCATTTTTTAGATATTTCAATAGCCCCAGCTTCACACACACACACACACACACACACACCCTCCTCTTTTGCCTTGAAGATAAACTGGCTTGCAAGGCAGGCTTTTATCCAGCTCTCCCCACCCCAATCTTTGAAAAGGGATGGAGATGAAAAGGGAGCCCAAGTTGAAAATGTGTTCCTGATGGCTTTTCAAGAAATGGGGGGGGGGGGGGGCGCCCCAGATGCTAGTCACAAGCTGAGACATAAGCCGCTCTGCAATTAGCCTCTTTAATTAAACAGGAAAAAAGGCCTCTCTGCGGTATGGAAAGTGGTAGGTCCCCCCCCCCCAGCCCTTTAACTGACTGTTTTTGAAGACTGGGAGAAAGGTGAGTGTTGTGTTTGGCCCACTGAGGGGGGGGGCTTTTGACAGCTGGATGGGCAAGCTCCTGTCTAAAAAACATGTGCCCTCCACCAAATGGACAATTTTGGGCTTAAAAAAAAGAAAATAAAGGATGCTAATACGCAGGCCAAATCAGACTGTTGTAGTAATTTGGCTGCCCCTTTTAATGAGCCTAACTCGCCTTTGCTGACAGGCTTGGGGCCACTGAGCTGCTAATATTTAACCCGGCCAATATTGGAATGTATGCACGGATGTGATCTATTGATTTTAAGCATTGGGGTTTGAAGACTGTATTACAATGTAAGATTTAATTGTAGATTTCTAACGTGTTTTTGCATAAATTTGCTGTTAGCCGCCCTGAATCCTTCGGAGCCTCCCTGAGACCTTCGGAATTGGGCGTCATAGAAGTCAAATAAATAAATAAATAAATAAATAAATAAATAAATAAATAAATAAATAAATAAATAAATAAATAAATAAATGATGGATGGATGGATGGATGGATGGATGGATGGATGGATGGATGGATGGATGGATGGATGGATGATATATTAGACAGACAGACAAGTATGGATGGGAATAGATAGATAGATAGATAGATAGATAGATAGATAGATAGATAGATAGATAGATAGATAGATAGATAGATAGATATGGATGGAGATAGATAAATGGATGGATGGATGGATAAATAAGGAAAACAGACAGTCTTCTATTCGTTCCGTTAGAGAAGGATGTTACCAATTCAGAACAACACACACACACAAACATCCCGGACCCACAAACTGACCCCAGGATATTTCTCTTGTCCTTATTATCTCTTTTGTTGGCATTTCAAAGAAATGATGTGACTGGACTCCCCGGGGTGGTGTTGGGATTATTTGAAGGCACATGTTGTGGAACTGTGTTTCTCAACCTAGGCCCCTTGACGATGGGTGGACTTCGACTCCTAGAATTCCCTTGGGGGATTCTGGGAGTTGAAGTCCGCCCATCTTCAAAATGGCTGCCTGCATCTCAGGATATTTCAAAGCAGGACCAGGGAAGGATTTGTGGTCTTCTTTCAAAATGCAGTTCTGAGTGTGCTTAATTCCAGCCCCCCCATGCGATAACCTAATATTTATCTTTCTTTTGAAAGCAGACAGCCCCTCTCTTGGCTTCCTGTTTTCTCCCTCACTCCCTCTTTTAATTTTAAAGGAAAGTGCTCTTTAATAACGGCTCCCGGAGTGGGGTGACAAAGCCTCCGAACCCTCCCTCCCCAGAGAGAGACGATCACGCTGTGGGGGGGGGGGGTGCGTGCGTGCTCCCCTCCTTTCGCTTCCCCCCCCCCGCTGAACAACAGCTGCATTTTTAATGAAGGATGATTGCCTTTCATAAACAGACCTTTAAAAAATTAAAATAATATTGATCCTTTTTCATTTAGGCTCTATTAAAACAGCAGGCCGTATATCTTTCTAATAGCCCCTAGGACAGATCACGGTTAAATATAGAACGGAGGAGGATGTACTAAGAGGCTGTACGGTCTTTGAGCTGCTCGCTTGTCTCCTCCCCCCACCCCCCGGTAGCCAGTTTTGGGTTTGATTCCTCCCCCTCCCTCCATTAAATGTCTCCGAAAGGGTCTCTTTCCCTAGTGGATGCACGTGAAGGTAATTTTGAAGGTAAATTCCCCCCCCCTGCTCCCCCCCCCACCTTTCAGCAAAGCTCATGTTTAGATTTCTTAAGTGTTTCCAAAGCACCCAATTGATTTTTCCCCCCCAACCTGCAGATTGGCGTATTTCCTATAAATTAAAAAATATTGTTCCTTAGGAGGGACGAAAAAGGAGTTAGAATTTCTCTGGCATTTTTTTTTAACAACCCCCCCCTCCCCATAATGTTGCTCAGGTTGAAATGTCGAGCTATATTTGAGAAATCACTATCACTATCTAGCTTGCATATTAACCAGTGGAGGTAAACCTTGTTTGGGGTCCTCAGCGCTCTCTGAGCTTGGGTTTTTTTTCTTGCAGGCGGTTCAAGACCCAACTAGGTAATATCATCCGTTGCAGTGATGCTCATGTCATCACTGCACTGAGGAGGTTACCTAGCTGGGTCATGAAACGTCTGCAAGAACCCACCCCCCAAGCTCAGAGAGCACTGAGGACCCCAGTTTCCTCCCTCCCTCCCTTTCTTCTTTCCTTCCTCTTCCGCTTCCTCCTCCTCTCCCCCCAAACCCTACTCCCTTGGAGCACTGATGATGTTACCTAGTTGGCTCGTGAAATGTTTGCAAGAAGCTCAGAGAGCATCAAGGACCCCCCAGTTTCCCTCCTTCCTTCCCTCCCTCCCTCCTTCTCTCCTTCCTTCCATCCATCCATTCATCCCTCCCTTCCTCCTTCCTTCCCTCCCTCCCTCCCTCTCTCCTCCCTTCCCTCCCTCCTTCCTTCCTTCCTTCCTTCCGCTTCCTCCTCCTCTCTCCCCAAACCCTACTCTCTTGGAGCACTGATGATGTTGCCTAGTTGGGTCATGAAACGGTCTGCAAGAAAACTCCCAAGCTCAGAGAGCACCAAGGACCCCTGTCGTATTGATTTTTTTTTGGGGGGGGGTGTAGATAGTTTAATAAAATATGTTGATATTTTATTTTATTTTTGGCATTCTTGCTGAGCTGAACCTGGCTTGAAAGAACATGCCATCGCTTTGCTGATATAAGAGTATTTAACTCCCTGTTTGCTCTTCAGTGCAATATTAGAGTCCTTATTTGTTCAGAATAAATTGCTTTTTTTTTATGGCGGGGGAAAAAAAAATCCCGTGGGGGGAAGCCAGCAAACTGCAGAGGGAAGCCAAGCGTAGGAGTGGACTTCAAAACGGATTATGGTTAAGGTGTACTTTGATTGTGTTACAATTCTGGCTTTTAGTGTTTGCTTTTCTTGAGATCTAATCAGGACCAATTTAAACATTGAGGAAAATCTACCTTGTAAATGCCATTAGAAGCTTATTGACTGATGGGCACCCAAAGGCAGGATCTTGATTTTATATTTTTTCCCTCTGGTCCAAATCTTCTCTCTCCCTGCCTGGGGTTGGATGCTTGGTCTGTCTCGCCCATCTCTGTTTATTTTTCAGCTGAAGACTTAAGAGCTTTCTGGTTAAGGAAAGCCCAGGCCCTTTGAAGCTGGAATGTGCTGCTTGGCCTCCTGTAATTGATACCCGTGAAACTTTTACTGCTATTCTATTTGCGGTATGATAATCTCTTTGTTTGCAGCTCTGAGCCCTGCTTGCCTTGTTCCCTGGTTACAAATATAAAATCCATGGCAGACGAAACTGGGGCCAGGACCCTCCTTTCTGTGGAAGGTGGGGTGGTGGTGGGGAGGTATTGATTTTGGTTTTCCTTAGGCATCAGTGTGTTGTAAATGATTCAGGTAGGGGGCGTGTGTTTGACAAACCAGTGAACCAGTAACTCCTGCAAAGCTTTTGGCAAGGTTAAAAAAAATCTCCTTCGTATCTTTACAAAAAAATATATATTTGTGTTTCAGAGATAAAAATAGGGGGGGGGAGAGAATAGATAAAAACTGTAAATAAATAAATAGATAGACAGACAGACAGACAGACAGATAGGTGGATAGATGATAGATGAACACATAGATGATAGAAAGAAAGAAGGATGGATGGATAGGTGTATAGATATATAGTTGTTTTCGTAGATTTTCACATTCACCCTAGCACAAGGACAGAAGCACCAGCCTGAAGATGACAAGTGGGACCTCGTCGAAACATCGCCAGAAATCTCTGAAACTTACACGGGAAGAAACCTGAATATGCCAAGACATAGATATAGATAGATATATAGATATTGGGTGGATGGATAGATGGATGGATGGATGGAGATAGATAGATATAGATGATGGGTGGGTGGATGGATAGATGATAGATGGATAGATAGATAGATAGATAGATAGATAGATAGATAGAGAATAGATAGATAGATAGATGATGGGCGAATGGATCGATGATAGACAGACAGACAGACAGACAGACAGATGATGGATGGATGGATGGATGGATGGATGGATAGATACTAACAGAGTTGGAAGGGGGCTTGTAGGTTATCTAGTCCAAACCCCCTGCCCAAGCAGACCCTACACATAGATAGATACATAGATAAACAGATAGACAATGAAAGAGATGAAAGAAATGATACGTAGGTAGATAGATGGAAAGAGAGAGATTATTGAATAAGCGAGAGAGATATAAGAAAGAGAAATGATAGGAAGATAAATGGGCAGATATATATACCGTAGAGAAGATAGATAGAGATGATAGAGTGGGTGAGAGAGAGAGTTGAGAGAGAGAGAGAGAGAGAGAGAATGAAAGATGAGAGAGAATAATAAATACATAGATATATGAGAGAGAGAGAGAAAAATGATAGGTAGAGATGAGAGCGAAAGAGAGATGATGGAGATTATAAATAGACAGATAGAGATAGATAGTGTGTGCTACTTCAAACTTTTCTGTGGGTGTTTTCAACCATAATTCTGCCTTGGACTCTCAAGTGCTCTTATAGAGCACTTTTAATATTGGATTGGCTGTTTCTTTTTTGCTTTTCTGCTAAACCATAAACCTCTTTTAATTGAGAGAGCGAGTGGGTGTGATAACAAATCAGGACGAGGGGGAGAGATGTTTTTACTTATGTGTCTGTCATCCCTATAAACTGTAAGTTCTTAAGAAGGCTCAGGCCATTGTTTCTCAACCATGACAGCTTGGAGGTATGTGAACAGGGTGGCTTGAGAATTCTGGGATGGAAAGTTCCCACATCTTCCAAGCCGCCCAGGTTGAAAAACACTGGCTCACCAAGCTTATTTCTTCCAAAGTGATACAAAACCCCCCAAAACTTTGCATCGCTTGCTTGGCACTTCATTAAAAGCCTCACCAACCTTGTGTAATATCGTGTAATATCATTCATAGGAGCTGCATGGGGTGAGAGAGGGATTTCATTCATCACATGGGCAGGTGGATTTATCCTGGAACTTGCAAACTTTCTGAGAAGCATGTGTGTGTGTGTGTGTGTGTGTGTGTGTGTGAGAGAGAGAGAGAGAGAGAGACGGGGGTGGGGGACAGTTGAGAAGATTGTGTGGGGGGGGGGACAGGAAAGCTCAGCTGGCAACAACAGTGTGCCAGGCACCCTCCTCCTGTGTGAATTTGTCCCTTGTTTCCAAACCAAGTTTGTAAATAACGAATCCCTTGTGGAAAATACCCACCAGAGGACCTGTCTGTTTATCTGGAACGTCTGTAAACAGTCATGGGGTTTTGTTGGCAAGCTATTGAGGATGGCAGTTGAGCTGCCATTACCCCATCCCCACACTCAGTATCCGGCTTTTATATATATAAAAAGGACCCCACAATTCTCCTCTGGTTGGTCTGTGGTTTTCAGACCAGGATTAAAGCATAAACAGTGGTACCTCTACTTAAGAACTTAATTTGTTTCGTGACCAGGTTCTTAAGTAGAAAAGTTTGTAAGTAGAAGCGATATTTCCCATAGGAATTAATGTAAAAGCAAATAATGCGTGCAAACCCATTAGGAAAGAAATAAAAGCTTGGAATTTGGGTGGGAGGAGGAAGAAGAAGAGGAGGAGGACACTCGCTGCCCAGACAGAAGGGAGCGTTTCTTTTCTCTGGGCACCGGCAGAGGTTTATTCCCTCTCCAAGCGCCCAGAGAAAGGAAAACACTCCGTTCGCTCTAGACTGCCAAAGCCTCCTTAAGCGCCACCGAAAGGCTCCTCTGGCAGCCCAGAAAAGCCCAAGATGGCCAGGATTAAAGAGGGAATGGCAGGAAACTGGCCACTCTCAAATTTCTTGGGAAATTTTCCCGGGCTCGGGTTCCTAAGTAGAAAATGGTTCTTAAGAAAAGGCAAAAAAATCTTGAACACCCAGTTCTTATCTAGAAAAGTTCTTAAGTAGAGACGTTCTTAGGTAGAGGTACCACTGCATATCTAAGCATAGAGGGTTGAGAAGAATTGTGGGGTCCTTGGCGCTCTCTTAGCTTGGTGGTTTTCTTCCAGACATTTCATTAGCCAACTAGGTAACTTCATCAGTGCTAGAAGGGAGTGGGGCTTGTGGGGAAGAGGATACTCACTTGGTACACGCTGTACGTTGTCTACTCTTATAACGTGTTCGTTCTTTGATTGGAGTATCCGTTGCTTCTTGATTCTTGGTCTAACGTTAACCTTGGTGTTAATAGGTCTGTTTCTTTTACAACAAAACTCATCAAGTTAAATTTTCCCCAAACCTTCTTTGTTAATTCAAATTGGTGAAAGAGCCGGGTGGGGGGGTGGGGGGGAGGTAGGGTGGGCTTTCTGCTGTTTGCCCCAACCGTGGAGACAAATGGCTGGATTTATTTACTATTTCTCTCCCTCCTCCCCCCCCACTCCCGCCCGCTTTCTCTTCTTCCCCTGCCAGCTCGATTCAAGAACCTACACCCTGAATCAGATTAAAATATTGATCTCTTCCATGTAATGGGAATTGCGGCAGCTTTGTTAGGGAACAAAGGCCTGGCATATTTAAGTCTAAAGCAGCTGTCTAGAAAACAGGTTCATTTCATTTCGTGTAAAGGGAATTATAAATGCGCTTTCTCTCCCCCTCCCCATACTAAAAACTACTTACTTAGCTTGCGGTTCATTATGACAAGTTCTTGATGCCACGGAGTGGTGTTTGGTCTTTCTTTCTTTCTTTCTTTCTTTCTTTCTTTCTTCTGTCCTTCCGTCCCTCCTTCTCTCCTTCCTTCTCTCCCTCTCTCTTTCTCTCCCCCTCCCTCCCTCCTTACTTTCCTTTCCTTTCTTTTTTCTTTTTCCTTTTCTCCCTCCCTCCCTCCTCTTTCTTTTTTCCTTCCTTTTTCCTTCCTTCCCTCCCTTCAGTATTCCTCCTTTCCCTTTCCCTTCCTCTCTTCTCCTTCCCTTCCCTCCCCTCCCCCTTTTCTTTCTCTTCCCCTTTTTCTTTCCCTTTCCCTTCCTTTTCCTTTCCTTTTTCTCCTAGGTCTGATATTAGCGAATCCCAAGCTGGTTAATTAGGTTCAGAAAGAAATATCTTTGCCTATTGCTATTAATTCTGCCACTGCTGAAACACACGCCACTCATTTCTTATTAACGTTGCCTCTTTCTCTCCCTGGCTGTTAAACAGAGTAGATTGATTTTTAAATTGAGCAGAAGGACGTGGCTTGTGAATACAGAAGGTGGGATTACGGGCGTGCATTTGAGTGTGTGTTGCAGATGGATGGATGGATGGCCTTTCCCGGTTTTTTAAACAAAAAACAAAAAAAACCCACCCCAATGATCAACCTATGATTTGTTCCTCTGAGTTCTGTTGCTAGAGGATTGCAGCAGGATTCAAAAGGAGCGTTATAATGCTTGGAAAAATCCAGAGGAGGGTGGGGATGAAAGCAAGATTTTAACGGCTTCTGCATTGACAAGTATCCCATTACCAGTGATGACCTCCTATGGGTACGGTCAGGTAGGCAGAACCAGTAGAAAAAAATTGAATTTTTTTCTTTTTTTCCCTTCTGGGCTTTGCGTATGTCTTTCCTATCGCAGTAAATGAGGTTGAATGTGTATAATTTTAGAAGAGCTGTGCCTACCTGTGTGTACATACACTTTATATAGTAGATAATGTATATTTTTGTGTGCCTGTGTGTAATATGTATGTACACATAGGGCATATATACATAGAATTAAATGGTATATTTTGGATGTTCAGTAATAGAGGGAAATTGTATCCCTTTGAGGCGAGGAGAGGCCAGGCAGCCTAACTCTAACCCTTGACATGAGAGATGTCAAGTTAGCCACCTTTACATGACCTTTAAGTCACTCTACTGGTCATGATTGTCAAGCCATTCCTACCTGGTCACATGGCCAGCAAGCCACACCCACAAAATAAGCCACTCCCACAGTGTGGTAGTAAAAAAAATTGTAGCCCCTCACTGCCCATTATGTAGCAGTCAGGCCACCAGGCCAACCCTGTCCCCGAATTGCAAAGCCAGCGGGTATATTGTGGTTTGATTGCTGGAATAATTTGCTTTATATGATCTTTGGACACCGTCAGGAGACGAAATCCAAGGCATCTGTAGAAAGCAAATACAGTACTGCATTTTCTTATCCAGCGGTATCTGATATTCTTGGCAGCAAATAAAGACGCGAACCGGCGCATTTGATCCCCCCTGGTAACCTTTTCAAGCCGAGCGTAAATTGCTGTCAATATCGCTTTGGCCATTGCTGTTTTTTTTATTATTAGCGGCTTTTCTTTTCCATGATGACCCAATATTTTTGGGCATCTGGGCCTCTCTCAGGCAAACTCTGACCTCTGTGCTGCCTGCCCACGAACCGGCTTTTGTTTCTTCCTTGACCTGCATCCCGGCATTAATAAACCATGGGCGGTGATTTCAAAGGGCGGAAGTGGCTTCTCGGTATTCCCGTTTGATGGCCACGGGAGGCACTTACGGGAATTCCGTCTGCTTGTGTAATCCCCCCCCCCGCCGGGGGAATGGCCTTCCATGGAAATCCCTGGCGCTAAGCTGAACCCTCCCTTACCTGGCCTGAGCTGCATTGAGGGTTCCCTGCCTAGCTGCATGATTAGAGATTGGGGGCATTCCTGCCCTTCTTCCCCTCTCCTTCCCCTTGGCACGGGTAATCCCCAAGTTCTTCCTCCTCCTCTTGCTCCTTTTCATCTTTTCCTTTTTCTCCTCTTCCTCCTCCTCCTTTTCCTCCTTCGCTTCCTCTTTTTCCTCTTTTTCCCCCTTTTCCTCCTCCTCCCTCCCTCCTCCTCCTTTTCCTTATCCTCCTTTTCCTCTTCCTCCTCCTTTTCCTCCTCATGTACCTTATATGCTGATAATGTTACCTAGATGGGTCATGAAATGCCTGCAAGTTCGGAGAGCACCAAGGACGCCACAGTCGTTCCCCTCCCACCTCCTTCTCTAGCAAATCCCACATCCTTGTAGCACTGATGATGTTACCTAGATGGGTCATGAAACGTCTGTAGGAAAACAACCATGTTCAGAGTGCACCGAGGACCCCCCTCCCTTGCAAAAGGCCTTATTTGCCTAGAAAACACAAACAGGCACAATAGCACTTAACAGGAAGGAATGTTGACAACTTAGCCACTGCTTTTTTTGGTTGGCTTTGTGGCTTTGCGTGAAAAGCCGCAAGGTCCAAAGAGGGGAAAGGAATAGAAGAGGCAAGACACCAAGGGCAGGGGAACAACAATAACACTTGGGCCCTGCATGCCTTGGGTACTGCAGGCCACCCAGCCTCCTGATTGTAAAGGTCTATCGACTGATCATACGCCACTCGGCTTGTAACAGCGGTAACAGATGGTGCTAAGCTCCCGCGAGGGCCTTCTCCTTGTTTTGTTGCTCCCTTTTGAACCTCGCCTGCTTTTCCAAATCTGCTTCAAACGGGGCCTTACTTTGAGTTTCAAAAGGATAAGCTGGTTTAATAGGGACTTGGGAATTGAAGAGTGGAGTAGATACTGTGGAATCCTGGGGTGAGGGGAGACTGTCTGGATCCCTGGTTCCCAAGGTGGGGCCCATGCCCCACAGGGGGGCAGTTTCATTTTTAATGGGGGCAATTGGAACCTTGTTTAAACCTAGCTAATGGCCTTTTAGGTCTCCTCCGCGTGAGTAGTTCACTTTTTGAATAATAAGAATTATATGTCATGGCGAGGGGATTGAAATCTTTAAAGCTCGATTTGGCTGCATTGGCAACCTTTGGTGGTAAATCTTAATTTAAAAAAACACAGCAGCACTTAAGGTCATTCAGCTTCCCTTTGTATTGCCATATTGATCATTTTCTTCCCCCAGAAACCCAGGGAATGCTGAGCGTGGCGTTTTGAAGTTAGCCAAGCAAAGCTGTATGAATTTTTTTAAAAAAACACACACACAACCCCCACCCACCCCTGGCATTATGAAATGTGATTGCAGGTTTTTTTGTGGAGTGGGATTCCTGCCCGACGGACTCCGTAAATGCTCTGTTAAAAGGACACGTAGGATAGCAATAGGAATAGCCCTTAGACTTATATACCACTTTGCAGCGTTTTTACAGCCCTGTCTAAGCAGTTTGCAGGGTATGGCCTGTTGTCCCCAACAATTGCTTCATTGCGACCAGTAAGGGCCCCCAGAGTCGGCCTTCTCCAGGTCCCGTCCACCAAGCAATGTCGGTTGGTGGGACCTCAGGGAAGAGCCTTCTCTGTGGTGGCTCCGACCCTATTGAATCAACTGCCCCCAGAGATTCACATGATCTCCTCCCTACCAGTCTTCTGGAAAACAGCTAAGACCTGGCTTTTCCAGCAGGCCTGGAATTAGATTGACTGTAGGTATAGTTCTTTTTAGGATATTGTTTTACTGATTTTACTGTGTTTTTTATTGTATTTTAGTATTGTTGTATTTATCCCACTTGTTAGCCACTCTGAGTCCATTTTGGAATGAGCGGCATATATATATATATATTGTGTTGAATCACTCTGGTATATTGAAGGAGCATCACAGCTTCCTTTTTGCCTCTTGCCCCTACCCAGGGCCATTTCCCAGATAGTTAATTTATTCATAGCCGACAAACTATATTCTGTATGTGTCACATGTTTTTGCTGAATTTGAAAATTAACATGTACGGTAATCCTTTCCTGGTACACAGCTGAAGGGATTGGATAGTGTAGCCTAGAGGTTAATTCTCTGCCTTACAAGGCAAAGACTGCAAGTTCAAGTCCCGGTGAGGGTATGGCTAGCTGATGAGGCCAGAACAAGGCCGAAATAGATATATCCTAGTCTCCCTTAATTTTCAAATTCAGCAAAAACATATAAATCCATTCACCCACCCACCCATCCATCCATCCACCCATCCATCCATCCATCCATCCATCCATCCAATCTATCTGACTTACTTGGCAGAAGAGCCGGTGTGGCGCAGTGGTTAGGGTGCTGCACTGCAGGCTAACTGCTAGCTGTAGTTCAGCAGTTCATATCTCACCTCCAGCTCAAGGTTGACTTGGCTCTCCATCCTTCCAAGGTGGGTAAAATGAGGACCCAGATTGTTGGGGGCAATATATGCTGATTCTATAAACTGCTCAGAGAGGGCTGTAAAAGCACTGTGGAGTGGTATATACGGTAAGTCTTAATGCTATTGCTATTTGTATTCCAGCGGTAGTAGTAGCCCTCTGGAGTTGTTTCTGCAAAAACCCAGACTGTGAAGAACTCTCTCAAATTCTTCTTCTCTTGTCTTTTTACGCAAGGGTTAACATTCACTCTGGGTGGGAAACGGTGGAGCTTCCTGGGCTTGGGAAGAAAGTATCCGTTCTTGGGTAGCAGGAAAAGCATTCAGGTTGGCATTGTGTTAGAAGATTTTGGGCTAAATGCAAAACATTGGCAGTGGGAGTCCAAAGGTGAGACTTTCATTCTTCCTCGTAATAAGGCAGGGGTGAAATGCTACTGCAATGATGGCAAAGCTTTTTTCCCATGGGTGCTGAAAGTGTGTTCTTGCACGCTGTTGTGCACGCGCAAGTGCCCACACCCATAATTCAATGCCGGGGGAGGGTGAAAACAGCCTTCCCCTTCCTCTGGAGGCCAGAAATGGCTCATTTTCCAACTTTTGGTGGGCCCCGTAGGCCTGTGTTTTTGCCCTCCCCAGGCTCTAAAGGCTTCCCAGGAGCCTGGAGAGGGCAAAAATGCTCTCCCCCATTCCCCCG
The DNA here is from genome assembly GCF_031021105.1 of Erythrolamprus reginae. Taxonomy (NCBI): domain Eukaryota; kingdom Metazoa; phylum Chordata; class Lepidosauria; order Squamata; family Dipsadidae; genus Erythrolamprus; species Erythrolamprus reginae. The sequence goes on along the minus strand of NC_091957.1, from coordinate 22,436,066 downwards.
GAGGCTTCTGTAAGCCAAAAATGCCCTCCCATGGCCTCCATGTGAGCTGAAAATCAACTGGCCAGCATTCACATGCATGTTGGAGCTGAGCTAGGGCAATGGCTTGTGTGCTAGCAGATATGGCTCCGCGTGCCATCTGTGGCACCTGTGCCATAGGTTCGCCATCACTGTGCTACTGGTTTGGCCCAGTTTGTGCATACTGGCAGTGTAAGGCTGCCAGTGGTTCAGAGAACTGGTAGCAGAGGTAATGTGAGGCTACTACGCCCGGACACCGCCATTTTCTTTTTTTTAACCATCTGTGCATTGTGCAAATCCTTCTGTGCAGGCATGGAGAGTGAAAAAGCATGTGCGACGGCGGTGCACACGAGTGAGTGAAGTGAACGAAACCAATAGGGAAAGTAAGTAGATTTCACCGCTGCTTCCATGAAGCCCATGCTGTGAGGTTTTGCACCCTCTTTTCTATGCCTGATATTCATGCCAGTTATTGTGCATGGCCACCAGAGGTCCCAATTCCATCAATCTGATGCAAAATCCATCAAAGATACCTCTGTCTTTCCTCTTTATGTTGTAAAATTGCCAACACTCTGAATTTTGCAGTTTAAAGGCTGGTCTGTGCTTGAGAGCAAGGGCAAAAAAAGGAGAGAATCCGTTTTCCAGAAGCATTGGTGGGGTGGTGGTTCCAGATTTTAAAAAAATAAGAAAAAAAAGGTTCGGCCTTTTTCAAAAGCGAGGATTTCAGGCGATGCTGTTGTATTGGTTTATTTATTTGAAAGATTTATATAGCGGCTTACCTGAAACTTCTCTGGGTGCCGTACTGTTATTCATCTATGTGTGTGTGTGTGTGTGTGTGTGTGTGTGTGTGTGTCTGTCTATCTATCTATCTATCTATCTATCTATCTATCTATCTATCTATCTATCTAATTATTTGCTGGATTTCTATGTCGCCCCTCTCTGACGACTCGGGGTGGCTCACAACATATCAAATCAATAAACAATATACATATCTAATAAATCGAAATAATATAGCTTAAAAACTTTTAAAAACTCTAATAACATTTAAAATCATTCATTCCCATTCACACAGCAAGGAGGCTAGGGTGTAATGGCCTCAAGCCTGGCAGCATAGATAGGTCTTTAAACTTTTATGGAAGGCATGGAGGGTGGGGGCAGTGCCAATCTCCAGGGAAAGCTGATTCCAGAGGGACAGGGCCCCCACAGAGAAGGCTCTTCTTCTAGGTCCTGCCAAATGACACTGTCTAGTTGACAGGACCTGGAGAAGGCTGACTCTGTGGGTCCTAACCGGTCGCTGGGGCTCATGCGGCAGAAGGCGGTTCCGGAGGTATTCTGGTTAGATTTAAACTATTAAAAAATTAATAGCTGCCTGCAGCCAGAGTTTTTATGGCGTTGTATATCCATCAGGATGGATTAGGCTTTAAAATGAAGTACCATCGGAAGGCATCTGAAATTATTATCCCCACAACCTGAAGAACAGCCCCCCCCCAAAAAAAACCCACCCCTGCTTTAAGAGCGCTATAATGGCTGTTCAGAATAAGTAAAACCTCATTCCAGACTTGGAAAACCCCATATTGTCCCATGTGGAATGGGTTTATGGCTTTGGTTGGCTCTTCTTTTCCCCCCTCTTCTGCCCCCACCTGGAAGCTTTTATAATTGATATCTTTCATTGGACGCATTGAAGGAGGCGAGGCTCTTCCCATCTGGGTATGTCCCTGTAGCTGTGGCAACCCATAAGCGGCCTGCTTTTCTTTAAAAACAGCTTTGCGTCAGTTGCACAAAAGTTCGCAGGCAGGGTGAAACCCGCTTATTAACGCTGGTGCTCAAATACAGGCAGTCCTCGATTTTACAACAGTAAATTAGCCACCGTTCCAAGTGGCGACCGCACTGAAGGAAGTGACTTAGGACCATTTCCCACACTTAATGACCCGTTGCATCCCCATGCTTCACATGGTCAAAATTCAGAGGTTTGGCAACTGGTTGCCATGTACTGGGTGTTGTGGCTGGTCCACGTCCGGCTCAGCTGGTCATGGATTTTGAGGCCCATGAGAGTGATGTGGAGTTAGAGACTGAGGATCAACTAGAGGCTGTAGCACCCCCAGTTATTTATTTATTTATCCAAGTTTTTTTTAATGCCGCCCTTCTCCTTAGACTCAGGATGGCTTACAAACATGTTAGCAATAGCACTTTTTAGCAGAGCCAACATATTGCCCCCATAGTCCGGGTCCTCATTTTACCCACCTTGGAAGGATGGAAGGCTGAGTCAACCTTGAGCTGGTTATGAGATTTGAACTGCTGATCTGCAGATCTAGCAGTCAGCTTTAGTGTCCTGTAGTACTGCACTCTACTCACTGTGCCACTTCGGCTATGGTATTGACTGAGTCAGAGGAGAAATATGAATTAGAAGACGAGCCCACGTTAGATGCTAGAGTGAGGAGAAATATGTCTAGGCAACAGTATCTGAAAAGAATGGGGTCGTGGCATTAACTAGCTCTAGGGAACCCTTGGCCACGCCTTGTCACTATATAAGGGACAGTCTGGGGCAGGGGTAGGCAAAGTTGGCTCTTCTATGACATGTGGACTTCAACTCCTAGAATTCCTGAGCTAGCATGATTGTTTCAGAAATTCTTGCAGTTGAAGTCCACAAGTCATAGAACAGCTGACTTAGATTACCCCTGGTCTGGGGATAAGTGTCATTCCTATCGGTGACCCGTCCAGAAAGAACAACTTTTTCAAACTTCTGAGACGCAAACGCACATAATCTGGGAAGCTTAGATTGACTTAACAATTGTGCTTCTAACTCAACATCTGCCGTAATTCACTTAAACAACCGTGGCAAGAAAATGGGATAAAACTCACTCAATCAATGTCTCAATGAGATACATTTTGGGCTCAGTTGTGGTCTTAGTTGAGGACTGCCCATATCCCCGACTTCAGATCGATTAATGTAAGAAGGAGCTTCAGAAAAAGAATGTCTCCATTTCTCTCCCCCCCGCCCCTTTTTGGACTATTTTATTTACACATTTTTAAATGAACATTAAAAATGCAATGTCTACATGAACAGTGTTGTCTGAGTACCGTTAATTTTGACAAATAGTAATAATAATAATAATAATAATAATAATAATAATAATAATAATAATATTCATAATAATATTCATAACAATAATCACATAATAATATTTTAAATAGACTTTATTAATTTTCTATTCTTTTTTTTTAAAAACAGTAATATAATGATACATTAAATAATTCTGCATTGCTACATTGTTGCATTGTTTTCTTTGAGCTTGTTCACATTTTATAAACTTAGTCACATTGTATTTTATCTCATTTTTGTTATGACACAATATCTATACATTTCTATTTACATATTATACTTCTATTTTAGCTCTAACTTTTTGTTATAATATTTGTTAAAAATATTCTTGCTTCTTCCTTTTCCTTAAGTGTTAATCTATCAATTTCTGCACATTCTAGTATGGTATTTCTTTTTACTAATTAACCCTTTCTTCTGTAGGGATTTCTGTAGGTTTCCCCACTGTTGTACAAACACAAGTCTCTTAGCTTAGCTGGCTGGGGAATTCTGGGAGTTAAAATCCACCCATCTTAAGAGATGTTGAGATAGAGAAACACTGCTGTAGAGAGAGCTAGAAACCAAAGCAAAGGGAAATCCCCCCCACCCAATCCCCTCCCCCCCAGGCTTTTGCTTTGGCATTTTTCGAGTGGTGGAAGTTAATATGTTTTTCCTTCAAGCCACAAAGATTGCCCAGCATTGCAAGAGATGCAGAAAACCTACGAGGGTTGGCTTGGTGAACTATCTCAAGTAATCCGTTTTCATGACTGTGGAGGGATGTCTTTAGAAGCCACGTTTTTGGGGGGAGAAAAATGTGGCTTTGAAAGTAAAGCATTATAATTCTTTTTTTCTTTTTTCCTTTCTGGCTGAATTCACTTTCCAACAGTGAAAGACCTAGTTTATATGTAGAACCTGCCCCTCTTGTTTTCATAGTTGGTTCTGTCTGATTGTCTTTTCCTTTCAGGTAGGTGGTAAACATCCTTCAGTGCAGTGTGAACCTATGTCACCTCTACTCTCGATAGGTAAGGGCCCAGCATCCCTCTTTCCCTCCCCTGCTAAGAATAAAAAATTGGGATGCTGGCCAAGCCTTGCGAAAAAATACACTGCTTTTTCTAAACGCAGCAGGCAAGTCATATTTTAAGATGAATGCCTTTTGTTCCCCAGTCCTGTTTCGACAAGATTGCTTTATTTAGACTTTTGTCCTTGGGTAATATATAATATCAACTGCCAAGTCAGGGCACGGAGTCTTTTAATCATTTCTTCAAGGCTGTGGGTCTTGGGTGGGTCGGTAAGTTAAGGATGAAGTGGCTTGTAGCTATCAAGGAGCTGGGCCCTGGGGTTACTTAAAGGAAACAACCAATAGAATGTTTGTAGAGCGGGTTTGATCTGTGGAGTCATCAGTGGTATCTGAACTTGTTGGCTTTAATTGAATTGAATTTTAATTTATTTGACTTATATGCTGTCCAATCCCATAGGACTTTCTTCATTACCCAACTAGGTACCATCATCAGTGCTAGAAGGGAGGAGGAGGCCTGTGGGGATCCTTAGTGCTGTCTTGGTCCCCCTCCCCTCGATATTTCATTAACAAACTAGATAGCATCATCAGTTCACCGATGTTGTTCCCTAGCTTGGGAATGAAATGCCTGCAAGAAACATACCACCAAGGACCTATTAAATGAAACATTGGTTCTGGGAAGTGGAATAGAATAGAATAGAATAGAATTCTTTACTGGCCAAGTGTGATTGCATACACAAGGAATTTGTCTTTGGTGCAGATGCTCTCAGTGTACATAATTATTTGGGGAATGCAAATTACTTTGCAGTTTAGTGGGTGCATATATCAAATATTTTCTCTTGGCCTTTTATCCTCTCATTCTGGATTCTTGGAAGCTTGCGGTGTGTACCCCAAGTTCTGAAGGTTGGATGGTGGGTATTTCCTGCCCCCTCTCTCTCCAGTGAGGGTCTTTGATGTCCTTAGGATCAGAAACGGATGCTCAACACTCACAAGGGTGCGGAATTTCCTTGACCTTGTTTGCTGCAGTTTGCAGCTGCTTTGATCCAGGAGAGTTCTATAAATTTTGTAGTAGCGGCTTAAAATAGCTTGAGCAAGGATCTCCCGGCTACCTTCCTTCAGCTAAATGCTGGGAGAAAGCCCCTGATCCCATCGCAATAGTATAATTTGCCTGCTATGTTCCTTGAGACTCCTGGAACCGAAGCCAAAATCTTGTTGGCCTCTGAAGAGAAGGTCATGATGGGCCCACATCTGTCATGATCCTGATGCACAATTTCTTTCTTTCTTTCTTTCTTTCTTTCTTTCTTTCTTTCTTTCTTTCTTTCTTTCTTTCTTTCTAGAAAATATAATCTTTATTGAAGATAGATAGGGGAGGGGACACGTAAAGCAAAAGGACTATGCAAATATTGGTAAAAATGTATATGAATTTAAGAGTATACAGTTATAAATTGAAATACACACTTACATATATAAAAGGAAATAAAGCTAAAGAAAGAGAAAGAGAAGGAAGGAAAAAGGGAAAGGAAAGAGAAGAGGAAAAAATTAAAATAAAAGAAAAAAGATAAAAGGAGACAAAAATTCATATCTATACATTTATCAGATGTCGTAAATAGTGTCAACTTATCTGTTGACCTGATTACAGCTTTTAAGTTCTTTACTATCAATATAGATGAAAGTTTTAAGTTTCTAAATTTGAGTTAGAGTTTAAGTTTTATGGTTTTGGATTTGTTCATCCTTTTATCAATTATTCATAATATTTTATACGTTTGTGGGATAATTGTTTGGGTGAAGGGTAAGAGGATCATGATGGAGTTGTATGTTGTCTTTCTCCAGCCAAATGTACCATTTATTCCACGCTTTGTAGAACTCCGATACCTCTTTCTCCTGTAGTTCAAGGATTATTTTCGTCAGCTCAGCACATCCGTGAGTTTTGTTATTGAAATTTAGGGTAGATGGGGTGTGATCCAATTTCCAAGTTTGGGCGAATGTTATTCTTGCAGTAGTTAAAATGTTTACAAGTAGGTATCTGCCTGATGGACCATTTATTAATGGTGGTTGGGTTGTCATTGCCACACATCTAGAAACCGAGGTCTCTCACCTCATCTTTTCTCATGAATCTTCTTAAGCCAGAAGGTAACAGCTTGGTCTTCTCCATCTTGTCTTCATCCTCAACTTTCCAAATTCCCCAGCCAGCAGGACTGTCGTCAAGAATTTTGGGGAATTGAATTCCACCTTTCTGCAGTAGGAGGAGGATAACCCCACTTGTCCTTCAGGCATAGATGAGCTGTTCATCTCCCTGTTCTGTCCCAGATAAAAACATAGAAAACACAGTTTGAACTTATTTTAATCAATAACCAACTATTAATAGCTGTCTTAGTAAAAGTCTCACAGACACACGAACTTAAAGGCAGTCTTTTCTTGCAAAAAGCCCAACTATTAATTAATTGTAATTAACAGTTGGCATACGTTCAGAAGGTCTTAAATCATAGAATAGCAATTAGTTTTAGCTCACAAAGTTTGGCAAAAGTTTGGCTTAGAACCAGATTACCTCCAGGACCGTGTCTTATGCCTCATGTATCCCAGTGACCGGTGAGGTCCCACAGAGTCGGTCTTCTCTGGGTCCCGTCACCCAGGCAATGTCATCTGGCGGGACCAAGGGGAAGAGCCTTCTCTGTGGGGGCCCCGGCCCTTTGGAACCAACTCCCTCCAGAGATTCGTACTGCCCCCACCCTCCTGGCCTTTTGCAAGGCCCTGAAGACCCAGTTTTGCTGGCAGGCATGGAGGGACCATAAGTGTTAAGAACTAACTCCGGCTGATGTCATGAAAGGCTAATCCAATTGGATGAATATGGATGATTGGGGATTTTTTAGGAAAATTGGTTTTTTTTAGCATTTTAGTGTTTTTTTAGTGTTTTGGAGACTCGTGAGCCGCTCCAAGTCCTCGAAGAGGGGCGACATACAAATCTAATAAATTATTATTATTTATTATTACTGTATTATTATTTTTAGAATTTCTGCGCAGAAGCAAAAAATTGGCAAAAATTGCTTCAATCTCACTCACTCGAGCATCTTCACACAATATTTCGCTTGCTGTGCATGCGCAGAAGCCAAACCTTGTGTGGGGGCATGTGTGAGCATGGCAGGGCGCATAGCTGCGCACACATTTCAAAAATCGCTACCGGAATGTAACACCATATCGGTCCGGTAGCAGGCCATCACTGGGCGTGGCCAACTTGATGTCACTCATGTTGAGTGCCCATCCAGGCTCCTTAGAGCCCCACCAGGAAGCAGTTGTTGGAGCTAAGCAGCCACCAGGATAAAGGGTTGGCAAAACAGCTGGCTCATTTTCAAATTGGATCTGACCGAGAAAGAGGCTGAGCAGAAGCACCTCACTGAGGACTAGAAGCATAGACTTTTCATGCAGAGGGAGGACCTATGGGGAATGCAAGGCCAGGTACCAGCGGCTGGAGGATCAGCAGGCTGAGATGGTCAACCAGTTTGAGGCCATGATGCAATCCCACTGGATCAGGGCCCTCCAACTCTGCCACCAGGGGCGTTTCCAGACCCCAAGTCAGAATTTCTCCCCCCTCCGACCCACACAAAAAGACCCCAAAGGGGGAGACCCTATAGCAACACAAATGTTCATTGCACACATCTGTCTCAGAGGCCGTGGTTTGAGGACCCCTGATTTTGTGCAATACAGTGGTACCTCTATCTACAAACGCCTCTGCTTAAGAACTTTTCTAGATAAGAACAGGGTGTTCAAGATTTTTTTGCCTCTTCTCAAGAACCATTTTCTACTTACAAACCCGACCCTTCGAAACTGTAACCAGAAAAGGTGGAGAAAAGCCTCCATGGGGCCTCTAGGAATATCCTGGGAGGAAAAAGGGCCGGAAAAGGCAAGGAGAAGCCTCTGTGGGGCCTCCCTAGAAATCTCCTGGGAGGAATTAGGGCCAGAAATGCAGGGGAAGCCTCCATGGGGCCACTCTAGCAATCTCCTTGGAGGAAACAAGGCCGGAAAAGGCAGGGAGAAGCCTCCGTGGGGCCTCTCTAGGAATCTCCTGGGAGGAATTAGGGCCAGAAAAGGCGGGGGAAGCCTCTGTGGGGCCTCTCTAGGAATCTCCTGGGAGGAAACAGGGCCTCCACCCTCCCTGTGGTTTCCCCAATCACACACATTATTTGCTTTTACATTGATTCCTATGGGAAAAATTGCTTCTTCTTACAAACTTTTCTACTTAAGAACCTGGTCACGGAATGAATTAAGTTCGTAAATAGAGGTACCACTGTATATAAAAAAATAAAATGCAGATAATTTTTTCCATGGACCACCAAAATTTTCTCACAGACCACCAGTAGTCCACGGACCACTAGTTAGTGACCATTGTTCTAAGACTGTGAAATAAAACCTTTTGATTCACAGTGGATTTTTGGCGGACGGCAGCTTCATGGCTTCTAGATTTGATGGGCATAAAGGCTCCGTTTAAAAAGGGCGTGAATCGGATACGTTTGGAGAGAACTTCCAAGGCCGTTTTTCAGTCAAAGGGAATCTATTTTTTGCTAAGCTTCCTCTCCGTTGGCGGGCGGGCTCTGTCTGTGCCAAGTAAAAAAACCCAAAAACGATGCTAATTCAGAGCTTGGAAAAAGATCTGTTTCTAATTCTGCATCCTTTTGAACGCTTCGTAGCCTCTTATTGACAAGGCCAACAAGAGCAACCAGCTATATATGGTTCTGTGAGGAGTGAATTCCTCCTCTTGTTCTCTTCGTTTAAGCTTTAAAAAGCATCAGCCAGATGGGGGATTTCTGGGGAAGAAATCGCAGTGCAAGATCGCTCCCTTGAAAAGTGGAGCCAGAATACTCAGCCTGGGAGTAGAACATCTTTTCATAGTTTCCTCTCCAAAGAAGGCGAGTTTCCTTCGATCCTGAGCCAAAGAAGTTTTAAATACAAGTTTAATTCCCACCCACCCCCAAAAAATATATTTTCAGAATATTTATTTATTTATTTATTCTTTTTTTTTAAAAAATGCTGCCCTTCTCCTTAGACTCAGGGCGACTTACAATATGTTAGCAATAGCGCTTTTTAACAGAGCCAGCATATTGCCCCCATAATCCGTGTCCTCATTTGACCCACCTCGGAAGGATGCAAGGCTGAGTCAATCCTAAACCGGTGAGATTTGAACCGCTGAGCTGCAGATCTAGCAGTCATCTTTAGTGGCCTACAGTACTGCACTCTACCCACTGCGCCACCTCGGCTTGCAATAAACAGCACAATGGTGATTAGAAGTTTGATTTTGGAAAGTTACATATGGGCCTAATGAATAAGACCTTGAGATTCATTGCAAGGGGCTCTTCCCATGGGAAAATGCTTTTGTTTGGAATTGTTTTTTTTAAAAAACTCCAAACAATCCAATGGGATTTTGAAACTTGGCTGCTAGAGAGAACCAGAAGGAACCAAAGAGTACAATTAAAGGAGAAAATAAGATTAAATAAGGTTCAGGAGGGAAGTGTTTTTAATAGGAAAGGGAACACAAGAACAAGGGGTTAGTTGGGGGGGGGGAAATCAGAAGCAATGTAAGAAAATATTATTTTACTGAAAGAGGAGTAGATGCTTGGAACAAACTTCCAGCAGACATGGTTGGTAAATCCACAGCAACTGAATGTAAATATGCCTGGGATAAACATAGATCCATCCTAAGATAAAATACCGGAAATAGTACAGTATAAGGACAGACTAGATGGACCAGGAGGTCTTTTTCTGCCGTCAATCTTCTATGTTTCTATGAGAAGAACACTTAGGTTTGATTTACAGATGGTACAGGATGGAGCAAAATATCATATGCTGGCGGCATGGAAGAATAATTTGAACAATGTAATGAGCTAAACCTACAGAGAAGTTGCAGAAAGGATCTGTTGTGGTCCACAACAATTGGAACACGGGTTGAGTCAACCACGGAAGCTAATGTATGCCTTTTCCCAGAGAAAGGTCCTGCTTGTTGTCTTGAGACCCAAGTGTGCATCTCAGAAGAGCAATATCTGAGGGTGGTTAACAAATCCACCTACCATGTTTCTCTTCTAAATTGTTATTGTCTCTTGTCTTTTTCCTCTCACGCCCCTTCCCTCCCTCCAATTCATGATGGCAAAGAAGATATTTAATTGCTGGAGCTGTTTTCATGGTACATGTCCCATTATGTTCTGCAAAATTAGATTCTTTTTCTTCTATGTTTCTCCAGCTAATCATGTGATTCTTTCTTTCTTTCTTTTCTTTCTTTCTTTCTTTCTCTCTCTCTCCACCTCCCTTCCTTCCTTCCTCTTTCTTTCTCCTTCCTTCCTTTTTTCTTTTTCCTTCCTCCCTTCCTTCCCTCCTCAGTGATAGTCAAGATTACTAATACTAATCAAATTTTATTAGGAAAAAAATAATATAATTGAAAGATGTAAGCAGCATGGTTATAGTACTGGTGGAAAGAGATACTAGTAAGGAAGTATAATAGTAGTAGAGTCTTAGTAAATTATTTGACAGTGTTGTGAGCCAAACAATGTGGGAAAAAATGAAAGTGGATTAATTTTATCCATTGTTTGAATGCACAACTTTTTCCCCCCTTGAAACATCCATTCCTATCTTTCGGCCCGCTTGGTTCTTGCCAGTCCGATCTGACAAGAGAACTGATCTTTTTTGTTGAAGGGCTAACCCAGATTTCCTTGAATGGATTACTAATCAGCAAGTGAAGTCTATTGGCAAAACACACGGATGACAATTCCATAGTTGGTTTGTCAATAGCCTAATCAAAGGACCAGGACAAGTTGCACCAAAGGGAAATATTTAGTAAACTTCTCTGGAGTGTTGTGGCAGTCGGTTAGGATTTCATCTTCAGGCTGGCAAGAATGTAAAATATTCCTTGACTTACAACAGTTCATTTATCTGTCATCTGCACCGCTCCAACTGTTTGGTTTGGTTTGGTTCAGTTCTGCAACCCAACAAGACCGACACAGACTTCAGAGGAGAATCAGAACTACAGAAAAAACAATTGCTGCTGTCCTGCCTTCCATTGAGGACCTGGATACTGCACAAGACAAAAATAGGGCTGTGAAAATATGTACGGATCTCTCGCATCCTGGACATAAATTGTTTCAACCCCTATCCTCAAAACCACGCTAAAGAGCACTGCACACCAAGACAACTAGACACAAGAACAGTTTATTTTCCCCGAAGGCCATCACTCTGCTAAACAAATAATTTCCTCACCCCTGTCCTCACCACTGTCAGATTACAAACATTGTCAAGCCTGTGAGTAAAGGTAATAACGTTGATGTGGTGGTGCATCTTGGCACAAATGATTTGTCCCAGAGAAATGTTAATGTAGTAAAAAGAGATTTTCAATGTCTAAGTGTGGAGCTGGGTAAAATAACTGATTCAGTGACTTTCTCAGAGGTGTTACCGGTTTGTGGCCAGGAGGATAAAACAACTTGTATCAGAGAGTTTAATGTGTGGTTAAGGCAGTGGTGTAAAGCTGAAGGTTTTTGCTATGTAAGTCATGATGTCAGGAGGTGGTCTAATAGGGAGTTGTTTAAGAGGGATGGTTTGCATCCATAATACAGAGGTGCCCAGGTGCTCAGTGAGGAATTCAGAACTTTTTAGACAGACATTTAAACTAGGTAAAGGAGACAGAGATGTAACTGATGTGGATGATTTCTGTCCCCGACCAATGAGGATAAATCAGTTTCTGGAAGCTTATGAAAAGGGAGCTGCAAATAAAATAGATGTAGTTGTTGATGACAAGAGGCAAACTAATAATGAAAATAATGTTCTTCGGGTAATGTGCACGAATGCTCGAAGCTTGAGCAACAAGCTCTGTGAGTTAATGGCCATAATATCTAGAGATAATTTGTATCTGGTTGCCATAACTGAGACATGTTTTAAGGATTCTAATGAATGGGAAATATCTATACCAGGATATACACTGTGTAGGAAGGATAGAATAGAGAGAAGGGGAGGTGGAGTAGCCATTTATGTTAAAGAAAGTCTAAAAACAACACTAAAGTGGTATTAACACTTCACGTGATCTTTATTCTATCCCTGTGTTGATGCAGCTTAGAACTGTGTTGGAGTTTTTGGCAGCTGCTGCACAGGTTGGCTGCACTAGGACTCCAAGATCCCTTTCACAGTTACTCCTGTTGAGCAAGCTATCACATTAGATTTAGATTAGATTTATTGGATTTATATGCCGCCCCTCTCCGCAAACTCGGGGCGGTTATATATACCATACCTAGTACATATACTATACCTAGTGCATTTTGTTTATAGAGCGTAAGAGGTTGGTCCAGAAATGAGGCCCAGCAGCAAAGGGGTCTCAAGAGGTTAGTCCCTAAGCATAGGATAGTTTGGTCCAGAAGCGAAGCCCAGCAGCACTGGAGGGAATGGGAGGCCTAGCACCCGATCCCATTCTCTACAGTGCCCCAATATTTCCTGCCCCAGTCCCACTCACATTGGAAATATTGCTCCTGTCATTCGATTCCCCCTCCTCTCTCTGAAGCACACACGTCTCCTTTGTTTTCCTTTGTAATTCCAAGCAAAAAATCTTTACCTGCCTTTGTCGTGTTAAAAAAAACCCCACCAACAACCAGCTGTTTGTTCTGTGCTAAATGCCCTGTTTGATGCTTTGATGTATTTCAGCAATCCGGGGCTTTCATCTTGGGGAAAATGTTATCTTTGGGAAAGCTTTTGAAGACGCTTGCTAGCTTTTTCAGCAGGGGTGGGCCGTATTCTTTTCCCCAGATGGCGGATTTGTCTCAGAGCCCCGATATTAAGCATTGAGATCCACAGGATTTCTTTCCAGATCTCATGACTGGCAGGTTTCTTTTCTTTTTCTTCTCTCTCTCAATCTGTTGGGTACCTGCATAGCTAGAAGTATAACAAGCAGGAAGAGGGAGATTGTGATCCCGCTGCATAGAGCGCTGGTGAGACCCCATTTGGAATCCTGTGACCAGTTCTGGAGACCTCACCTACAAAAAGAGATGGATCAAATTGAACGGGTCCAAAGACGGGCTACAAAAATGGTGGAAGGTCTTAAGCATAAAACTTATCAGGAAAGACCTCAGGAACTCAATCTGTATAGTCTGGAGGACAGAAGGGAAAGGGGGGACATGATCAAAACATTTAAATATGTGAAAGGGTTAAATAAGGTTCAGGAGGGAAGTGTTGCTAATAGGAAAGTGAACACAAGAACAAAGGGGCACAATCTGAGGTTAGGTGGAGGAAAGATCAGAAGCAACGTGAGATATTATTCGACGGAAAGAGTAGTAGATGCTTGGAACAAAGTTCCAGCAGATGTGGTTGGTAAATCCACAGGAACTGAATTTAAACATGCTTGGGATAAACATAGATCCATCCTAAGATAAAATACAGGAAATAGTATGTGGGCAGACTATATGGACCATGAGGTCTTTTTCTGCTGTCAATCTTCTATGTTTCTATGGTGGGTTTTTTAGGCAGTCGAAAAGATCCCTTTATCCTGTCCTCACGTCCTCGGGTTTTCTGATGCTTTCTTCACTTCTCTTTGAACATCTGGTTTTAAAGAGGCCTCCTGTTACAGATATAAGGAACAGGCAGGCAGAAAAACAAAAACAAAAATCACCAACCCTCATTGAATCGTTTCCACTCCAGTTGGCAGTAATTCTGGGAGACCTGCGGCAGAGTGAGGTTGCCGGCTGTTTTCCAAGAGCCTTTAAAAAAAATAAAAATTCAGCGGCAGGATTTGAACAAAAAAGCAAACCACAGGCAAGCCAATTTATCTCTCCATCGGGGAATTTGGGAAGGAGGAGGGCTGGTTGTCACTGTGTAAAGATGATTTTGGACCTTCTGGGGGAAGGCTGGTAATAGGAGCCATTTGCTTCCCTGAGGCTCCCTCCCTCTAAAAGCTCCAGAAAAGGAGTCAAACCTACATAATAATCCCATTGACATCTCCTCCCCCCCCTCTCTCAGGACAGCTGGAGAATGATTGGCAGCCTCCAGATTTTGTGTTTTCTTTCCAAAGACCTTACGTTTAGAGAGTCCATTCTGTGCTTCAAATTCAGGCACTTAATAATCACAAAAAGGCCTCTTCATATTTAAGGAATAAAAAATGAATCTCCTTGCCTCTCTTCTTCTACTGCTGGAATGAATTTGCCTAAAAAAATGAAGACTTCCCCACTGGATTGGAGTTTTTCCCCCGGCCATACCTTAAATACATCTTAGGCTTTCCGTGACAGGAAAGGAATAAACCAAAGATCACTTATTTTTTGCTCTCCTTCCTTCCTTCCTTCCTTCCTTCCTTCCTTCCTTCCTTCCTTCCTTCCTTCCTTCCTTCCTTCCTTCCTTCCTTCCTTCCTTCCTTCCTTCCTTCCTTCCTTCCTTCCTTCCTGTTCCTTTATCCATCTATTCTTCTTTCCTTCTTTTTCCTCCCTCCCTCCCCCCTCCCCCCCCCACACCAAGCACTCCATTCTGAAAAGAGGTTTGAAGGCAGGTTTCCCGTGGAGCTGTTTCAGAGCACTTTTCAAGATTTGCAGCTTATTTACAGAAATATTGCCAGCTACATTACTCCTGAGAGCAAAGCTTGATCCAAACCAATATGGTTTTATTTCAAAATATGTCACGCCGAATCTTTGCCTGAGCACCGCTACCACCTTCTGCAGAGAACTGTGATTACAGTAAGTGGGCTAAATTGGGTTTGACTGCAGACGCTCAGCTTCCCTTTCCTGCATCTTAAATTGCTGACTGTTTTGTGTGAATGTGTCTGTGTGTCTGTGTGTGTGTTTGTGAGAAGCAGGGGGGGGGGGAGGAAAAGGTGCTGATGCTCTGTGGAGCCCCCTGCTGGATGCCTTAATGTATGGCTTTCTTGTACAAAGTGTGAAGTCTGTACTGAGTAAAAAAAAAGGGGGGGATTCCATTGTGTAGCCATGTGAAACAAGCATTCACATATATTGGTACCTCTACTAAGAACGCCTCTACTTATGAATGTTTCTAGATAAAAACCGGGTGTTCAAAAAAAATTTTTGCCTCTTCTCAAGAACCTTTTTATACTTACAAACTCCGAGCCTCTGAAACTGTAACCGGAAAATGCAGGGAGAAGCCTCTGTGGGGCCTCTCTAGGAATCTCCTGGGAGGAAATAGGGCCAGGAAAGGGGGGGGAGAAGCCTCCGTGGTGCCTCTCTAGGAATCTCCTGCGAGGAAATAGGGCTAGAAAAGGTGGGGAGAAACCTCCGTGGGGCCTCTCTAGGAATCTCCTGGGAGGAAACAGGGCCAGAAAAGGCAGAGAAAAGCCTCCGTGGGGCCTTTCTAGGAATTTATTTATTTTATTTATTTATTACTTAGATTTGTATGCCGCCCCTCTCCGAAGACTCGGGGCAGCTCACAACATGTAGAAACAAATCATAAGCAATCAGACAAATTTAAAATATTTAAATATTTAAAAACCCCATATGCTAACAGACACACACACAGACATACCATGCATAAATTAAACGTGCCCAGGGGGAGATGTTCAGTTCCCCCATGCCTGACGGCAAAGGTGGGTTTTAAGGAGTTTACGGAAGGCAGGAAGAGTAGGGGCAGTTCTAATCTCCGGGGGGAGTTGGTTCCAGAGGGCCGGTGCCGCCACAGAGAAGGCTCTTCCCCTGGGGCCCGCCAACCGACATTGTTTAGTTGACGGGACCCGGAGAAGGCCCACTCTGTGGGACCTAACTGGTCACTGGGATTCGTGCGGCAGAAGGTGGTCCCTGACATAACCTGGCCTGGTGCCATGAAGGGCTTTATATGTCATAACCAACACTTTGAATTGTGACTGGAAACTGATCGGCAACCAATGCAGACTGCGGAGTGTTGGTGTAACATGGGCATACCTAGGTAGGCCCATGACTGCTCTCGCAGCTGCATTTTGCACGATCTGAAGTTTCCGAACACTTTTCAAAGGTAGCCCCATGTAGAGAGCATTACAGTAGTCGAACCTCGAGGTGATGAGGGCATGAGTGACTGTGAGCAATGAGTCCCGGTCCAGATAGGGCCGCAACTGGTGCACCAGGCGAACCTGGGCAAACGCCCCCCTCGCCACAGCTGAAAGGTGTTGTTCTAATGTGAGCTGTGGATCGAGGAGGACGCCCAAGTTGCGGACCCTCTCTGAGGGGGTCAATAATTCCCCCCCCAGGGTAATGGACGGACAGATGGAATTGTCCTTGGGAGGCAAAACCCACAGCCACTCCGTCTTATCCGGGTTGAGCTTGAGTCTGTTGACACCCATCCAGGCCCCAACAGCCTCCAGGCACCGGCACATCACTTCCACCGCTTCATTGACTGGGCATGGGGTGGAGATGTAAAGCTGGGTATCATCTGCATATTGATGATACGTCACCCCATGTCCTTGGATGATCTCGCCCAGCGGTTTCATGTAGATGTTAAATAGCAGGGGGGAGAGGACCGACCCCTGAGGCACCCCACAAGGGAGAGACCTAGGAGTCGACCTCTGTCCCCCCACTAACACCGACTGTGACCGGCCAGAGAGGTAGGAGGAGAACCACTGAAGAACAGTGCCTCCCACCCCCAGCCCCTCCAGCCGGTGCAGAAGGATACCATGGTCGATGGTATCGAAAGCCGCTGAGAGGTCAAGGAGCACCAGGACAGAGGATAAACCCCTGTCCCGGAGCTCCTCGTTGAACCATGGGGCTCTACGGGGTCTAACGCCTCAGAGAGGTCGCAAAGGCGCAATCCGGTCAAGAGCCTCCGCAGCAGCCGTGTTCCAGGCCTCCGCAAGAGACTCCGCCGAACTGTGGACGAGTGCCTCTGGGATAACCCCAAGCGCCGTCTGAAAGCCCTCAGTAATGCATGCCAGGTCGGCCTCCTCATCCAGGATCAAATCCCGGATGAGGAGAGCTTTATTTACCACCGACCTGGCATTCAGCAGCAACAACCTGAGCCCAGGGCCAGAGTTACACTCACCACCAGTACCCAAGATTGGGCTCACAGAGCCAGAACAAGGGACCGTTATTAAGCAACGATCCCTCGTTCCCCTGGAACGGCTAACTCTGTGGCCCCCGCCATATCTGCCTCTCCCCAGCAACACAGGGATATTCCGACCCCCTGCCCCCCCAGAGATCGGTGCCCCTTCCTCTCCCGCCTCCCGAGCGTCAGGTGGGCCAAACCTCTCATTCACACTACTATCAATGAATTCATCCATACCATAACCCCCCCCACCCCCACCCATCCAATCATACCAATCATTCCATTCATAACCCCAATTTTGATTATCCCAGTCATCCATTACTTTAGACCCCAGCTACGTTAAAAAATCAATTAAATTAATAGCAATATAAAATAGTAGTAATAATAATCTAAAAGCATTAAAACATTAAAACATTAAAATATAAATATATGCAATATAGGCTAAAGTTATATAAGCTAAAATTATAAATTAGTATAAATTAATTTTGTAGATGGAATAGACAAAATGGAATAGATCAGATCTCCTGAGAGGAAACAGGGCCAGAAAAGGTGGAGAGAAACCTCCGTGGGGCTTCTCTAGGAATCTCCCGGGAGGAAACAGGGCCTCCACCCTCCCTGTGATTTCCCCAATCACACGCATTATGGGCTTTTACATTGATTCCTATGGGAAGAATTGCTTCTTCTTACAAACTTTTCTTTTTCAGAGGTATCACTGTAGGTTGGATGAATCCATAAATGACATTACACAATAACATCAAACTAAAATAGGGTGTGCAGGCTGTGTAGATTTTTTTTTTAAAGGAACTCATTTGCTTCATTAATGCAGTAACCACAGTTGAGCCTGGAATATTTCTGTCACTAAGCGAGACATTGGTTGTTGTTTTTTGTCCCTGTTTTTTATATGATTTTTCTCACCACAGTTCTTAAGCGAATCCCTGCAGTTGATGAGTTAAGCCACTCAGTTGTTAAGTGAAACTGACTTCCCCCATAGAAGTCGCGGAGGATTCCCAAAGAGGAGTCACCTGGACCCCTGGTGAACACGACAACCGTCCAAAATATGAACCGGGTGCCGGGTGTGTGAATTTTGATCATGTAACCACAAAGATGCCGTTGCGGTGTTGTTGATTGAGTGTGTGTAAAATGGACTGAAGTCCCTGTTTTCAGCGACATCATAACTCTGAATGGTCATTAAATGAACTGTCATAAGTCAAGGACAACCTCTACACTGTTACTGAACGCATCTTATGCAGTATTGGTGTTCCTAACTGCGGTGGGGGGGGGGGGCGGATTCCGGTAGTGAAAACAGGGTGTCCAGCAAACCTGGAAACAGGGAAATCAGGGAAATATCAGGGAAATCGGCAGTTTGGGAAATATCAGGGAATTTGTGAAAAAAACGGAATAAATCAGGGAAAAAAACAAACTGTATTAAAGGGGAAAATCAGGTAACACCCCCCCCCACCACCCCCAAAAAAACCCGGATCGTGCTGCCTGGCATAGTCAGGGAAATATCAGGGAATTTCAATATGCTTTCCCTCTGGACATCCTGGAAAAGGGATCCGGGGAACTGGCAGAGGTGCACACGAGTCAGAGATTTGGCTTTTGCGCATGCGCAGGAAACAAAATTCTGCAAGGGGTATGCGTGGGCATTCGAGATTTAAGTGATTTTTGGTGATTTTTTGCCTCCGCGTAAGCATGGAAGCAAAACAAATCACCGAAATGTCACACGTCCATGCGTCTTCTCCCAAGATTTGCTTCCAGTGTATGCGCAGAAGACAAATCTTGCTCTGATGAATGCTTGCGCCTGCTGATGTGCACATGCGCCCGCTGGTCACTCGGAGCTGCGTGCGCATCAGCACCCTAAGAGGAGGTAAGTTGCCACCCTCGCCTGATCTTATGGGTCTGTTTTTACTAGTGTCCTAGGTTGCTACAGGCGCACCAGACAAAGAAATACAATCCCACAAGGGACATTGCTTAAAATTGCAAACAGTTTGCCCGCAAATCTCACATGATGAGTTTCATCGAAAGAGAATTAAGCTCATTTAGAGACGGTTGAAAAGTTACGACATCACTGGGAAAGGTGACTTTGACCATTTTTCACACTTCACAATCCCATGGAACCGTGGAAAGGGAAGGGGCAAAGCTCACTTAACAAACGTTTCACCTAGTGTCAGAAATTCTGGGCTCAATTATGGTCATGACTGATGACGTTATCTAGTTTGGTAATGAAATGTCTGCAAGAGAACCAGCAAGCTCAAAAACCACCGAGGACTGAGCCCACAACCCTCCTCCTAGCACTGATGCTGTTGCCTAGTTTGGTAATGAAATGTCTGCAGGGAAAAAACCAAGCTCAGAGAACACCAAAGATCCGTCATCCCATTTCTGTGAAATTGGATTGTTTCCTTGCTGGACATTTAACCTGATAATTCCCCCCCCCCCTTTCCAAACATCGAGATCCAGATTCAAAACCAGGGTGTCATTTTCTCCCGCCTTGACTACTTGAAGCTTATCACTTCCATCTGTGAATTTCCACCATCTCCAGCTGCCTGTTCCTTACCACTACAACTGCTAAGCAGTTTTGCGGTTCTGGACTGTTAAACTTTTCAATTTTTTTTTTCATCATTTATATGGCAGGCTTCCTGTTTTTAAAGGTTATCTGGCTCTCTCTCGAGGGAAAGACGAATATAGCTACACTTACTTCCTTTGGTTATTGTCATTAAAAAAAAGAAAGAAAAGGGCTGTGTTTTTTTTAAATACATATTAAAAAAAACCCTTCTAGATTGTAAAAGTGATTGGCGCACTAAAAATAAAGCAAGCTCCCCTCCCACCAGTCTCCATTCAACCCTTTTCTGCCCTTCAGTAATGTTTTTTTATTTAAAAAATCTCATTAAGAATATTTGCTTTGCTAATCCTCAGTATTTTATACAGCCTCTTATCTCCTTTCCCAAATTCCCTGCTTGGTTAAAAAAAAAATCTGTCCTGTTCAGTAGAGATTGCAATGGAAGCATTTGGTAATAATTTCTGCTGGCTGGCTTTTTTAAAAAAAATTGTTATTATTGGTGAGTGAGAGAAAGAAGCATGCTTCGCATTAGAGTACTTTAAACAAAACCACAGGCAGTTGGTTATACAAGGATATCGTATTTTCCATTCACAAGAATGTCGCGCAATCTCAAAAAACGGAAGAGGATAGCAAAGTAGGGTTTTTTCCAGTGGTTAAATTTTGGATTGATTTGAAAAAGGCAAATCGCCTGTAGCCCCTTTGTTTGCAGCTCTATTTTTAACTTACATTAAAAACATCCATGTGTTTTTAGTCTGCCTGCGTATCGATTTTGGCCAGCAAAAATGGGCTGAACCAAAGGGATAATTCATACTTTCAACAGCGAGTCCTTTTATTTTGGCTAACTAGAAAGTAACCAAAATAAAGCGCCGGTTCAAGAAAGTTTAAGAACAGCTTTGTGTTTCATCTCAGCAGTTTAAACAAACATTAGTAGTTTTTCTTGGGGGGAAAAAGCTTCTAAACACAGATGCTGGGGGGTTTGTTTTGTTTATTCTGTTTTTGCAAACTTTAGGACCAGAATAATTCTGTGTGAAAGCAACAATGCCATTCTTGAATGCAGCTCTTCCACTCTTCCACTTCCAGTTTTTAAAAGCCTACATTTGCAATAATGCTCTATTTTTTATATATATATATAAGCTAGCATAACCCAATTTGATCTCTATGGTGACCAGTGTTCCCTCTAATTTTTTTTGGGGGGGTGGGCGGAAAAGTATAGTGTCTGAGTGGCAGTCCCTTTGGGACTGGGCGGCACAGAAATATTAAATAAATAAACAAACAAACAAACAAACAAATAAAAAACCCACCCTGTTTTGCCTCAGAGAATTTCAAAATAAAATACTGTCCTGTGTGTCTATAACAGTGAGCTCATAATAGGGCAACTCTATCAATATCAAAATGCCACTTAAATAGTTGAGCTAGTTTCAAACTAGATTTTGATTTTCTTTCTCTCTTCCTTACTCCCATTGTTTTTCTTTCTCTTTTCCTTCTTCTCTTTTTTCTATCTGTTCCTCTCTCTTCCTCTCTTCCTCTCTCTCTCCTTCCCTCTCACTCTTCCCCTCTAGCCTTCTGGGCAGGTTTGGAAAACTCTGAGTTGATGATGATTTTTAAGTGAGTGATTGCTCACTGCTCAGCTTAGAGGGAACTATGATGGTGACCCTAAACTCCCAGAATAGATAGATGTGATCGTAGGGAATTCTGGGAGTTGGCGTTCTGGCTCACCTTGAAAAATGTTAAAATTGGGAAGAGAGAATAGAGAACAGAGTGGTGTGTGTATGTGTTTGTGTATACACATCTGAATTGCACCAGGGAGTTGGCATTCTTCAAGTTGCTTTTGTTTATATGTTGGTTCAGTCACTTTTCCTCAGGTTACATCAAAAATATGGATAAGAATTGTTGGACAAAAGAGAATAGTTTGTTATCTGAATAATATATTGCACAGCAAGGCAAAACACAACATTAAATTTTTGTGTGTATGTATGTGTGTGTGTGTTATTATTATTATTATTATTATTATTATCATCATCATCATCATCATCATCATTATCATTATGCCATGCCCAGTTCCTGCAACCTGTCTTCGTATGTTTTAGTTTCCAGTCCCCTTATCATCCTGGTTGCTCTTTTCTGCACTTTCTCTAGAGTTTCAATGTCTTTTTTGTAGTATAGTGACCAAAACTGGATGCAGTACAGGAAGTGTGGCCTAATTAAGGCTTCATAGAGTGGTATTAGTACCTCCCTAATCCTAGATTGTATCCCTCTGTTAGTGCAACTCAGGATATTTAGCCAGCCAGCCAGCCAGCATGCAACCAACCAACCAACTGTCCGTCCATCCATCCATCCATCCATCCATCCATCCATCCATCCATCCATCCATCCATCCATCCATCCACATACTAGTTGCTGGATACTTGTGCTTTGCTACAAAACCAAATTCCTTAGCATGGAGCAGAATGTGTAAACTTCCAGCCCGCAGAGTCAGGTGCTGGCCACATGCACTAGCAGTTGAAACAGAGTTCTTTTGAGGTGGGGAGGGGGAGTATAATATCTAACTCCTTAGTAACACAGCATGTAAATAATAATATAAGAAATACTAATGATCTGATGGTCATTTTGAAAAACCTTTTCTTAGTGAGCACCTAGAAGCCAAGAGGAACATGTGTGCCAAACTTCATGTCTGTAGGCTTTATGGTTCTGGAGATTTCGTGATGATGCATGAGTGGTATTTGGCTGTTATATAGAGAGATACAGTATATTTGGGTGAATATTGCGTATGTTAATGTATAGCATTCATTTAAAAGGGGACAATTTCATAAATACTAATCATCTCAAGAGTAATGTAAAATAATAATTGTGAAAGGCTGCCAGTAAGCTCCAAAAGATGGACGGGTAAAAGATTGTAATGTAGGCTGTACATGACTGTGGGTTATACAGGTTATAGCAGTGATGGCGAACCTATGGCACGGGTGCCACAGGTGGCATGCAGAGCCATATCTGCTGGCACATGAGCCGTTGCCCTAACTCAGCTCCAACGTGCATGTTTGTGCCAGCCAGCTGATTTTTGGCTCACACAGAGGCTCTGGGAGGGCGTTTTTCGCTTCCAAAGAGCCTCCAGGGGGATAGGGGAGGGCGTTTTTACCCTCCAGGGAAGCCTTTGGAGCCTGGGGAGGGTAAAACACAAGTTTACTAGGCCCACCAGAAGTTGGGAAACAGGCCATTTCTGGCCTCCAGAGGGCCTCCTGGTGGGGGGGGGGGCAGGGGAAACGGTTTTTGACCTCCCCAGGCATTGAATTATCAGTGTGGGCACTCACGCATGTGCGATAATGTGTACCCACACCCTTTCGGCACCCGAGGGGAAAAAAGTTTGCCATCACTGGGTTATAGGAACATTGATATTTACAGCTTGACCTTTGATATAAAACAAAAAAACTTAAGGCATGTTAAGGGAAAACATCTCTGCAAATTGCCTTTTTCTGTTTTATCTCCCACAACTGGAGAAATGTAAAGCTAAATTCCATATCCACTTACACCTCTGATTGATGCAATCTCTTGCTGCGGTTTTTTCCCATGAATCATCTAGAACTGGTTAGCTATAATTTGATGGGCGGCTGTCAGAAGCTCTTTATCTACTCCTTTACCTGATATTTCTGTAAGTGTGATATCCCCCCATATATAAGTGATTACACAGTGGCAATAGACTCAACCTGAGGTTCTATTTGAACAATCGTGATATTTATCTATATATCTATGAATACTCCTGTTATGAATGTATATGTGAAATGTTTCAATCAAATTTTTTTGCCACAGCTTAAGGAAGTATGTACAATTAAAACTCATTAATGAGAGATCTAACCTAAAACTAATTGCCTAGAATTTCCTGAGAATGGGAATAATAAACCAGTGGAACGTCTTGTTTCCAGAAGTTGTGAATGCTCCGTCAATGGAGGCTTTCAGGAAGAGGCTGGCCAGCCAATTGTCTGGAATGGTATATGTTGTGATTCAGCCTGAGGCTCCTCAGGGAACGGCTGGAACTCTGCCGGATCCATGCTCAGAGGGGGAGGACGATGAACAAGGAGGGGGAGGACCAGGCAGAAGAGGAAGAGGAGGAGGGAGAGCAGCCTGAGACCCCCGGGGGGGGCTCTCCCCAGCGAGTAGCCTGGATTCATTAGATGAAGACGCCCAGGCTATCATAGATATGAGGCAGAGACGGGCAGCCCAAAGAAGGGGCCAATTAGCAAGATATTTCCATCCCTGAATTGGTAACAGCTGGGTTTGGGTGTGGTTCTCCTCAGCAGGGTTGAAAAGGCAGGCCCGTCCTTACTGTATTGTGGAGAGTTATCTATTGGGAGTCCTGTGACCTTGCTTCGATTCTTGGCGTCTCTGATCCTGGCTTGTGGCTTCGAAGGCTGAAGACTTGGGGGAGGCGTGGGTTTTATTACCTCCAGTGTTGTTTTTGCCAGCAAGAATCCTGTTTTATTGCCTGGCCGTCGTGAAACCTCTGTGAAGCTTCATAACGTTCCTGTCTGTAAGAACAGTTTTTGTTACCTGTGTTTGCTTTCAAATATATAAACTGCCTTTGCTTTTTACCAGTGTGTCTGGATACTCTTTTTAGTTGGTGTTGGCGTCTGGGAGGACCCAGACAGAACAGGTATAGGGCAGAGGTAGGCAAAGTTGGCTCTTCTGTGACATGTGGACTTCAGCTCCCAGAATTCCTGAGCTAGCATGATTGGCTCAGGAATTCTGGGAGCTGAAGTCCACATGTCATAGAAGAGCCAAGTTTGCCTACCCCTGGTATAGGGTCTCCTGCTTGAGCAGGGGGATGGACTGGAAGACCTCCAAGGTCCCTTCCGACCCTATTATTCTATGTCCTATGTGTCAGATGGTCCAGCATAAAATGCCACTCCATTTATAGATGCATTGCAGTCTCACAGATAAAAGATACAGTAATTTCAAATTCTGTGATTTTTTTAGAGATGTAGGAAGAAGTAGATTTAGGGCAGTGGTTCTCAACCTGGGGGTCAGGACCCCTTTGGGGATCGAATGCCCGTTTCACAGGGGTCGCCTAAGACCGTGGGAAAAGACAAATTTCCCATGGTGTTAGGAACCAAAGCTCCTATTCTGGCGCCTTGGAACCTATTTTTACAATCCGACCAATCAGATGTTGACAGTGGGGGCGTCCCTCTGACCTTCCTGCCAATCAGCTTCAAGCTCTGTTGGGAGAATTGGCGCTCGACTTATGGTTGGGGGTCTCCACAACATGAGGAACTGTATTAAAGGGGTCGTGGCATTAGAAAGGTTGAGAACCACTGATTTAGAAACATAGAAACATAGAAGATTGATGGCAAAAAAAGACCTCATGGCTCATGTAGTCTGCCCTTATACTATTTCTTGTATTTTATCTTAGGATGGATATAGGTTTATCCCAGGCAGGTTTAAATTCAGTTACTGTGGATTCAAGGCATGGTGGCGGGATTCTTTTTCTTTTTTAAATGATGGTTCTGTGGGCGTGGCATGGCTTGGTGGGCGTGGCAGGGGCAGGACACTGTAAAATCTCCATTTCCTCCCAATCAGCTGGGACAGAGAATACACGGGGGTATTTACCGGTTCTCCAAACTACCCAAAATTTCTGGTACCAGTTCTTCAGAACTGGTCTGAATCCTATCTCTGGATTGAACTAACCTCCTTTCATCTCACTAAAAGTAGGCCAAGATTCTAAGAAACCTAAACTCTCACAGCTCTTCGAAGCCAACCCTTTTTGGGCTCTCTAATGTAACATTTACTTCCTCGGTGTTACTGTCTTGGAA
>NC_091957.1:22027388-22062388 GCF_031021105.1 Erythrolamprus reginae | reverse complement strand
GGTGGACCCAGTAGGTCCGTGTTTCACCCTCCCCAGGTTCCAAAGGCTTCCCTGAAGCCAGGGAAGAGGAAAAATGCTTCCTCCCGTCCCTCCAGAGGCTCCATGGAAGCCAAAAACATCCTCCCAGAGCTTTGGTGGGAACCAAAAATCAGCAGACCGGCACATTGGAGCTAAGCTAGGGCAACGGCTTGTGTGCCAGCAGATATGGCCTTGTGCACCACCTGTGGCACTCATTCCATAGGTTCACCATCACTGATCTAGAGTCTTTGGGAGTTGGGTGGCAAATCAGTTTAACAAATAAATTAAACCCAGCAGCAATTTCCCCCTATCTCTCCAAGGGAATCAGGTTTAATTCCACTTCCCCACCCCCTCCGTGAATTCTGTGGAATCCAAAAGAGGTGGAATAAATTAGATTACGGTTCCCATCATCCTCAATCAGCGTGGCGGATGGTTCTGTGGGAAAGACGTGGAGTGTTGGATGGGAACCAATTTGGAAATGTCCTTTTTTTGGGGGGGGGTCAGTTTCCTCTCTGAGAATTGGTTGATTGATTTATCTTTTTTGGAGAGGGGCCTCCTCATATATTCTCGGAAGTCCATCTCCAGATCTCCGGTCCACACAATTCCACGGCCTTCTCTAAATCAATCCCTTGTTTTGCAGCAGCAAGTGGGTTTTCCTGGACGAGAGGGAGCCTTCCCACAATTCCCATTTCCAAAAAAAAAAAAAAAAAAATTGGCTGGAAAGCAAAACAACAAAAAAAACCTCTCCGTCTTCCAATCCACATGGCAGCTAAGAAGCAAAACTCCCCGCTCGCTTTTTATAAATGCACGAGCGGTGAAATGAAAAACAGGCTGTCCGTTGTGCGCCAAGCAAAGCGGGGGGAGGGGGGGGAGACGTACACAAAAGCAGAGCCGGGAAGGAAAACTTGCAAGATTAACAGGGCTTAGTTAATCCTGGAGGGGTGCAAGCGGAGAAGGTTAAAAGAGGGCGCGCAGGGGGAGGGGGGAGGAGAACCAGACAGACACCCCCACTCTTCTCCGAGAACCGTGAGATGCTGATGTGAGCCTTTCTTTCCCCCCCCACCCCTCCTCTCTCTTCTACACAGCCAGAACGGTGATCTCACCGCTTTCCTCTCCAACCTTCACCAGAGCCGGCACCTCGGTATGCCCGAGACGCAGAACCGTTGCGAGTTCAAAAGGAGCAACCTCGAGGTTGGCTTGGGAGCAGCAGGTAAGCGGCACACAGGAACACGGAGGGTGTGTGTGTGTTTCTGCTCTATGTGTGTGTGTGTGTGTTTTGCACGTAGGTGTGTGTGTGAGAGAGAGAGAGAGAGAGAGAGGGAGAGAAATAATTGCATGGATTGCGAGGGACAGGCGGCTGTTGAAATCCGCTCCTGCATTGGGCCACCTGTGTACGTGTGCCGTTTCCAGCGTCTGCTCTGCCGGCGAAGCTAAACAGCCTCTGGGGGAGTTTGGCAGGCAGCGGTGCAGAACGAGGGCTCGGTGGGTTGTGTAATTTCATTAATCAAAAGCCGGTGGTGTGCGGAAGGCTCACCCGGCTCCTTCCCTCCCTCTTCCCTCCCCCCTCCCCTCATTTGCGCCTTCTGCGGCGGTCTGATCTTTTCCGCGCTTCAACCGGAGCTCTGCTTGTCTGGCTGCAGCATTAGGGGAGACGGGAAAAGGTTTATTCCTTCCTTCCTTCCTTCCTTCCTTCCTTCCTTCCTTCCTTCCTTCATTCATTCATTCATTCATTCATTCATTCATTCATTCATTCGATTTTTATGCCGCCCTTCTCCTTAGACTCAGGGCGGCTTACAACCTGTTAGCAATAGCACTTTTAAAACAGAGCCAGCCTATTGGACCCCCACAAACCGGGTCCTCATTTTACCCACCTCGGAAGGATGGAAGGCTGAGTCAACCTTCAGCGTGTGATGAGATTTGAACCGCTGACCTGCAGATCTACAGTCAGCTTCAGTGGCCTGCAGTATAGCACTTTATCTGCTGTGCCATCCCGTCTCTCTCTCTCTCTCTCTCTCTTTCATCTATCTATCTATCTATCTCTATCTATCTACCTATCTCTGTCTGTCTATCTATCTATCTATCTATCTATCTATCTATCTATCTATATCTATCTATCTATCTCTATCTATCTATCTCTATCTATCTCTATCTATCTATTTATCTATCTCTATCTTTATCTATCTATCTATCTCTATCTATCTACCTACCTATCTCTCTCTGTCTCTCTCTCTATGTCTCTCTCTCTGTCTCTCTCTCTCTCTGTCTATCTATTTATCTATCTATCTATCTATCTCTATCTATCTATCTATCTATCTCTATCTATCTATCTCTATCTGTCTGTCTATCTATCTAACTATCTATCTCTATCTATCTCTATATATTTATCTATCTATCTATCTCTATCTATCTACCTACCTATCTCTCTCTCTCTCTGTCTCTGTCTCTGTCTCTCTCTGTCTATCTATTTATCTATC
Organism: Erythrolamprus reginae; assembly: GCF_031021105.1. Classification (NCBI taxonomy): domain Eukaryota; kingdom Metazoa; phylum Chordata; class Lepidosauria; order Squamata; family Dipsadidae; genus Erythrolamprus; species Erythrolamprus reginae. The sequence goes on along the minus strand of NC_091957.1, from coordinate 22,059,896 downwards.
TATCTATCTATCTATCTATCTATCTCTGTCTCTCTGTCTCTCTCTGTCTATCTATCTATCTCTATCTATCTATCTATCTATCTATCTATCTATCTCTATCTGTCTGTCTATCTATCTAACTATCTATCTCTATCTATCTCTATATATTTATCTATCTATATCTCTATCTATCTACCTACCTATCTCTCTCTCTCTCTGTCTCTGTCTCTCTCTGTCTATCTATTTATCTATCTATCTATCTATCTATCTATCTCTCTCTGTCTCTCTGTCTCTCTCTGTCTATCTATCTATCTATCTATCTATCTATCTATCTATCTATCTATCTATCTATCTATCTATCTATCTATGCATCCATCCATCCATCCATCCATCTTTTATGCCACCCTTCTCCTTAGACTCAGGGCAGCTTACAACCTGTTAGCAATAGCAGTTTTTTAACAGAGCCAGCCTATTGTCCCCCCACAATCCATGTCCTCATTTTACCCACCTCAGAAGGATGGAAGGCTGAGTCAACCTTGCGCCGGTGGTGAGATTTGAACCGCTGACTGCAGATCTACAGTTCAGCTTCAGTGGCACTCTACCTGCTGCGCCCCCCCCCTTTCTCTTGTGCTCTTTCTCTCCTCTTCCCCCGCCCCTCGGCTGGGTTCCTCTTACCTTTTCATACAGGTTCGCAACGCGATGTTTTGCGCACGCGTGACTTGCTATGCTCAAGCACACATGGGGGCACCCCCTTGCGCGGATTTTATTTTATTTATTCATTCATTAGATTTGTACACCGCCCTTCTCTGACAACTGGGGCGGCTCACAGGATACAATGTAAAACAAAGTGTATAAACACAAATCTAACAATTTAAAAAGAAAACCCACAGCTAAAACGCCAATATGTTAAAATCAGTCAACCAAGCGCTGTATTTGCCATTATGGGCGCGCAGTCATACTTTTTTTTGGTAATTTCTGGCTGTTTTGGGCTCTTCAGCATGCACAGAGGGACGACATTACGTCTGCACGTGCTCGGAGAGTTGAAAAAAATGCACAAAAGTACAAAAGAAGAAGTGATGCACTGGAGTCCTTGTGCCATAATTTTTTTTTATTATTATTATTATTATTATTATTATTATTATTATTATTATTATTAATTGGATTTATATGCCACCCCTCTGTGAAAACTCAGCGGAATCGCAGAATCGACGGGCCCCTATCGGAACGGTGCACTGTGCCACACCAATAGGAAGCCACCTCTGTCCCCCACCCTCTGGAAAAATGGGGTGGGTGGCGGACAAGGTGCCCAACGGAACGGCTGGCCAACACAACGTGCCACACTGAGATGACAGAGATAGAAACATAGAAGATTGACAGCAGAAAAAGACCTCCTGGTCCATTTAGTCTGCCCTGATACTATTTCCTGTATTTTATCTTAGGATGGATCTATGTTTATCCCAGGGATGTTTAAATTCAGTTCCTGTGGATTTACCAACCACATCTGCTGGAAGTTTGTTCCAAGCATCTACTGCTCTTTCAGTCAAATAATATTTTCTCACGTTGCTTCTAATCTTTCCCCCAACTAACCTCAGATTGTGCCCCCTTGTTCTTTTGTTCACCTTCCTATTAAAAACACTTCCCTCCTGAACCTTATTTAACCCTTTAACATATTTTAATTTTCCGATCACGTCCCCTCCCTTTTCCTTCTGTCCTCCAGACTCTACAGATTGAGTCCATGAAGTCTTTCCTGATCAGTTTTATGCTTAAGACCTCCCACCATTTTTGTAGCCCGTCTTTGGACCCGTTTAATTTGATCCATCTCTTTTTGTAGGTGAGGTCTCCAGAACTGAGCACAGTACTCTAAATCGGGTCACACCAGCGCTCTATACAGGCGGATGTTCTACCTCTAGCTATGCAGCCAAGTATTTTATTTGCTTTCCCTACCGCCTGAAGTCTGAAGTCGTGTAGGGTCTCCTGACTAAGCAGGGGGTTGGACTAGAAGGTCCCTCCCAACTCTGTTGTTGCTGTTGTGTTTGTTGTTGTTGTTGTTATTAAAGTATGCTTCCTTGGGTGCCCACTAGCAAACTTTACCAAGCCACAAAATACATACAGAGGCACGTCCTCTACTTTTTAAAAAGGTTTTTGATAATTGGGCAAGAGGGACAGGCGTTGAATCCAGAAATTGCAAAATCTCTCCTGTCCCTTTGCTGCTGAAATTTTTACCCACCTGTTTTTTGTTCTTTTTTAAACAAATACATTAAGAAACCTTCCCCCTTCCTGCCTGCCTCTTCCTTCCCCCTGCCTTGAGATTCTTCTGAGTTTGGGGAGGGGGGGAATCCCTGGCGACGGGGTAGCCCCACATCGTTCGGCCTGAAGCAAGATGCGTCTCTTATTCTCCAGGAATTGAGCCAAGCTGCCTTCTTAGCCACAAGTCTTGGATTATCTTTGCGCTCTGTTTTGAGGGTTGTTGTTATTGTTGGGTTTTTTAAAGTGCATCCTGCTAATTGCACAAACGTCCCACTTGCCAAGGACTCCTATAGCTTTTGGCATCATTTAACCTCACCCCACCCCATGGCTTTCCTCTCCAAAAAAACCCCAGCCTGCAAATGGAAAACAGCCTCCTTGAGCCCAGAGTGCACCCCCTCCCCAGCTATAATGGGGCCTTCTGAGCTCACGGAAGAGAGAGAGGGAGAGAGGGAGAGACGATGCTGATAAAATCTAATTGCCGCATCGATTTTGCTCTCTCGGAGCCGCTGTCAATGATTGAGGTGTTCTTAAGATCTCTGATGCAACACTTAGCTGTTTCTCACTCAGCCCGGCCCACCGGGGACATGAAGGTATTACCGGCATCTCTTAATCATGGAGTAAGGCAGCATGTGGTTAAGATCAGCCCTCCCATTCTTACCTAACTGCTTTTTTTCTGCAGCATTGCAAAAACCTACATCACCATTAGAGGGCAGGAGAGAGTGAGACAGAGGGGCAGGAAACGCCACTTCTTGGCTGCCCTCTGCTGGTGGTTGGTGGAATTCTTGCAGACTTTTTTTTTTTAAAAAAAATTGCCCTCTTGTAGGCCACGCTGTCTTTTTTGGCGTGTGGAAGATTTGCAAGTCCTGGAGAAGGAGGGATGTGTAGAGTTAAAAAAAGTGGACGCCGACATTGACCTGGTAATAAAAAAAAAAATCCCGCTCGGGGGAGAGCAGGGAGGCTAAATTAAATTATCCGCTCTGTCCTTCCGGCCCAGTGATTCAATATTTCAGCTCGTCCGGCTGGCTCCTGCTTCCGCAAGCAGAACCGACTTCTGTAACCCTTCACACGTCCACATGTTCAAGCCTTCCTACTTCTACTCCAGAGTAAAAGGAAGGGCTCTGCAATGCGGTCTCCCCTCCAGTAATTGATCTGGAATTGGCAATGCGTGGAAGGGAAGCGTAGGGAAATTAGGTGGGACAGGATGATGGGTCTCTCAGCAGAGGAGAAGGAGGGAAGCGTACACAGGTGGTATCCACTTGCTTTGTGTACCAGTTCGTGAATGTAAGTGTGGGTGGGTGTGCGCACACACTTCGCTCGTACACATTCGCATCGGTCACACGCACACGCTTTGGTTGCGCATCCATGATTCGGCCGTGCAGGCACCTTCCGTGGATACACACAACCTTCTGCGCCATGCATTTTGCTTGCACACATGGGCGTGCAACTACGACACATGGGCCTAACTACGTCGGCATAGCACCAGTGTGGGTGTGGGTGGGGGTGTTTCCCCCAAAATAAGACCTTGTCTTATATTTTTTTGGAACCCTGAAATAAGCACTTGCCCTGATTGCCATGCACTCAAAAGCCCGATTGGGCTTATTATCAGAGGGGAGGTCTTATTTTGGGGAAAACAATGTCTGTCTGTCTGTCTGTCTGTCTGGATATCCATCCATCTAATTTCACCCATCCATCTATCCATCCCTTTTCTTCCTTCTATCCATGTTCCCCTTCCCTCCCATCATCCATCCATCCATTCATTTTTCCCTTACACCCATCCATTTCCTTCCTTCCCTTCCTCCTTCCTTCTTTTCATCTATCCATTCCTTTCCTTCCTTCTATCCATCTTCTCCCTCCCTCTCATCTATCCACCTCTCCCTCTATCCTATCTATCCATCCATCCATCCATCTCCTTCCTTCTCTCCCTCCCTCCCTTCCATGTTTTCCCCAAAATAAAACCCTGTCTTATATTTCTTTTTGGAATCCTGAAATAAGGCTTGGCCTGATTGCCATGCACTCAAAAGCCTGATTGGGCTTATTATCAGGGGAGGTCTTATTTCACGAAAAATAGGGTACCGGTTTGCCCAAACCAACTAAATGCCACCTCTGGAAGTATAACAATAGCAGCAGGGATTTGAATCTTGGTAGGACAGAGGTGTGAGCACAGAATTCCGTCTGAAAATATACAGTACACTTTTTTTTACACAATTTATTTATTTTATTTATTTATTTATTATTTAGATTTGTACGCCGCCCCTCTCCGAAGACTCAGGGCGGCTCACAACACGTTCCCGTTCCATGCAGGATTTGGGGACCGGTGGGCGGCTGTTCCAGGTGGCGCCAAGTAGAAACTTCTCCTCTTAACCCGGCTGCCTCTGTGGCTTCTTGTCGTAAAATTCCCGTGTAAGACAACGGGATGTCAGGCAGTAGTCTTGGCAGGCAGGGGATAAGGCCGTTGTTAATCTTAATTGAGAGCAGCACACAAAGGGATGAACGCCCGAGTGGCACCTGAGAGGCTTTTGAGCGTCTGGGTCAACAAATCCCATTTTTTCTATCCGGTTAGGCAAATTCGCTCAGAAAGCACGATTGGCAAGCGACTTGTGGGGAAGAAAACCTCGGAATTGAGAACCTCTTTATTCACGACTGTCACTAAGTGCTGAACCTTATTTAAACCTTTAACGTAGTTAAATTTTCCGATCGTGTCCCCCCTTTCCCTTCTGTCCTCCAGACTCTACAGATGGAGTTCATGAAGTCCTTCCTGGTCAGTTTTATGCTTCAGACCTTCCACCATTTTTGTAACCCATCTTTGGACCCGTTCAATTTGACCAATCTCTTTTTATAGATGAGTTCCCCAGAACTGGACACAGTCTTCCAAATGGGGTTTCACCAGCGCTCTATAAAGTGGAATCACAATCTCCCTCTTCCTGCTTGTTCTACCTCTAGCTATGCAGTCAAGCCTTCTACTCGCTTTCCCTACCGCCTGGCTGCGCTGTTCACCCATTTTGAGACTGTCAGAAATCACGACCCCTAAATCCAGAAACGCATGCGCAGAAGCAAAAAAATTGACGGGATCTCGTGCCCGCGCGTGTCCCCTTGCTAGATTTTGCTTTATTTTTACTATTGGTGCAATATCCTCAAATATACCTTACCTTCTCTAATGGGCATCATCTCAGTGGCCTTTGAAAGCTAAATTCTTCCTTTTTTTAAAAAATATTTTTTTAGAAAGGCAGGAACTTGTCTCGGCCCCAAAAGATTGTCTCCTTTGTTTTACGCCCTGTGCAAATGCAAGGGGATCGATACATTATGGATTTGTGTGTTCCTTTTGTGTGCGTGTGTGCGGTGCACCAGATCTTCTCACGCCCCCGCTTTGAATGCCGATTTAAGCTGGAGGATTCAAAGAAAAACAGTTTGGGAGACGAACCCGCTGGAGGATTTATTTATTTTAATTTATTTATTGGATCCAATATTGGATTTAGTGCCTTTAGGATACCCAAATCTCACAAATTTCTGCCACACGAATCCCAGCGACCGGTGAGGTCCCACAGAGTGGGTCTCCTTAGGGTCCTGTTGGCCAAACAGTGCCGGCTGGCGGGACGTAGGGGAAGAGCCTTCTCTGTGGGGGCCCCGGCCCTCTGGAATCAGCTCCCCCCGGAGATTCGCACTGCCTCCACCCTCCTCGCCTTCCGAAAGAGTTTTAAAACTCATCTTTGTTGCCAGGCCTGGTGTTACTGACCAACGAGTGTTTTTAGTATGATGTTATTGAACAAACGCTAATGGAAATTTTTTAAAGTTAGAATTTTTAAAGATTATTTTTATGGATATTAATTGGATTACTATGCTATTGTGTCTTTGCATATGTTGTGAGCCATCCCAAGTCCTCGGAGAGGGGCGGCATACAAATCCAATTAAATAAATAAATAAATCCCCCCCACCCCTTTTTGTTTCCATTTCTCCATTTTTGGGGGAGGACAATGTGTGTGTGTGTGTGTGTGTATTTTTGTGTGTGTGTGTATTTGTGTGTGTGTGTGTGGCTTTGCAATGAGACACGGGGGCTCTGGGATGCAAGAGATAAACCGTGTATTGCAGCTCTGCAGCTTTATAAATTAAGCGGGCTGGTGTGTGTGTGTGTGTGTGTGTGTGTGTGTGTGTGTGTGTGTGTGTCCCCTTCCGTCCCTGCTGATTTCCCCCAATAATTGGGTCTGCCAAGGCAGCGTGTCTCTCTGTCTCGTCCCATCACGCTGGCCTGTTTCTCTCCGTGGGGAACTAATTGATCACCCCGAGTCGGAGGTCAGGAAATGCCCAGCCAATTAAGAACTTGGCATGGCTACCGCTGGGCAGCCTTCATCCCTTCCCTCCAGGTCCCGCTCTTAATTCCGCCCCCTCCCAATATTCTTCCATTTTCCTCTTCTGTTTCCCCAGAGCCCTCCCTCCATCCTTCCATCTATCTCTCCGTCGCCCCCTCCCCCCATCCATCCATCCATCCCTTCACCTGGCCATTATTGCAGTAAGCTGCCCTGTGTCCCAAGGGATTAGGCAGCATAGAAGTTGAATCAAATAAATAATAAATAAAATAAATAAATCCATTTATTCATTTGTCCCTCCATCCATCTATCCATCCCTCTGCCCATCCATCCCTCTATCCATCTGTCTCTCCATCCTTCTGTCTGTCCGCCCATACCTTACTCCCTCTTTCCATCCCTCCATCCATCTCTCTGTCCATCTGTTCCTCCATCTGTATTTCTATCTACCCATCCCTCCACCCCATTCCTCCCTTCCCTCACTCCATTCCATCCCCCCTCTATCCATCTGTCCATCCATCCATCTGTCTGTCCACCCATCCCTCACTCCCTCTTTCCATCCCTCCATCCATCTCTCTATCCATCTGTCCCTCCATCTGTTTTCCTTTCTACCCATCCCTCCATCCCATTCCTCCCTTCCCTCCCTCTATTCCATCCATCTCTCTGTCCATCTGTCCCTCCATCTGTTTTCCTATCTACCCATCCTTCCACCCCATTCCTCCCTTCCCTCACTCTATTCCATCCCTCCCTCTTATCCTTCTATCCATCCCATCTGTCTTTCTCGGTGGTGCAATGGTTGAGTGCAGGCAGTTTGGCAGATCGAATCTCAGTAGGCTCGAAGTTGACTCAGCCTTCCATCCTTCCATGGTGGGTCAAATGAGGACCCAGATTGTTGGGGGCAATAGGCTGATTCTGTAAACTGCTTAGAAAGGACTATAAGGCAATGTGAAGCGGTATATAATTCTAAATACTATTGCTATTTCTATCTGTCTACCCATCCCTCCATTCTCCAATGCACTGCTGCGGAGAGTCCAACATGGGTGATACTTCAGCCTGATTGGTTAGGGACTGAGTTAGATTAGCATAATAATTAGCTCCGCCCTGTAGCCACCCCCCTATAGCTCAGTCTTAAAAACTCAGTCGTAGTGATAGGGACTAGAGTTTACTTCTCTGTGGAATTTGTATATATGTTTAATAAGTATTTTAAATGTATTAAATGTATTAAATGCATTAATTTCTCCTATTTGTTTTTTCCCTCTTTTTTTCTTTCTTACAGAAACAGAAGAGGACAAGAGGATTCAGGTGTCTACCCTCCGTGGGTATAACCTGCAACTCATTACCTCCTCAGGGCTCGCACCCTCCGTGGGAGCAGCCCAGAGGTACGGCTCTCCCTGGGCTGGGTCCCTAGCCTCCGAGGCCAAACCTCACCGAGCTCGGAGGGGCGAAGGTACAGCTGCCCCAGAGGCACCCCACCCCCCTCCCTTACTCTTTGGAGCTCACCGCTGGCGCCCTCCAAGCCGAAAAGGGGGACATTCCCGAGGCTTTTTTCTTGCGCGCCAGCGAAGGAGCCGCCGATTTCGGCGGCAGATTCAAAAGACCGACTAACAGCTGTTTGTCGGCTTTTGGGAGCGGCGGCGCCCAGCGGCTTCGGCGGCGAGGGAAACGGCCGCAAAACGACACAGCGGAGGCTATTAAGGGCCGGCGAAGTCAGGACTGCCTTCGGAGAGGAGGCTAGGCATAGAGGCTGGCGGTCATCACATTAACGCCTGCCTCGGATCCCGCTTGGCTGCGCCCGCCATTTTGAGGGCTTGGCGTTGAATCTCCCGCGCTTGGCTGCGCCCGCCATTTTGAATGCGGAACCACGCAGCTTATTTCAAGCCTTCCCAGCAGCCCTAGAAGGTGACCACACCCATTGCCGAGCTCCTTAGCGCCATTTTGTTGCGAATACGGAGCTCGGTCGGTCATCATTTCTTCTATCTCTGAACAAGTGAGAGAGTGTATATTTTTCATCTTGCTTACTGTGAGTAACGTTACAATTTGGGATGGCTGAACAAGCATCCAGCGCCCCCAACGAGGCTGTAGCTGGGAGGGAGGAGGCCCCGAAGTGAAGCACCAAGGCCCATTTCTCTAGAGCCAAGACCAAAGCTTCCTCATCTTTAAAGGAAGCAGAGAAGAAGATTAAAGCCCTAGAGGCGCAGCTGGAGGCCGCCCAAAAGCAGGCCTCGCTGAACCCTTCGCCTCTTGCACTGTCCACTTGCCCAGCACAGCCAACATTGCCACAATGGCTTCCTAGCTGCTCCCCAGGGGCACATAGAGATTCAGTGGCTTCAGTGCACAGCGCAGAATTATCCCCGGAGAGACAGGCCCCTCAACTGCTGTCTGAACCACAGAGGTCTGACTTTTTGATGCCTCAGACTCAATCATGGTATCAGCCTCCTCAACCACGTTATGCGCCCCCATCTGCAACATTCACCCCTTCAGCAGCGGGGCTCAGGGCTAATGAGACTTGGTAGTCTATGCCACCTGCCTTGCAAGAAATGTTAACCAATACATACATGCACGGCTTGTCCATTGGCTCCCAACAGGTGGCTGGATTGCAGAACAGGCCACCTAGAAGGGACCTTTGGTCTGTACCACATACCTCCGCATTTCCACAGGAGTCTGAAATGGAGGAGGAGGTGGACACAGATCACGAATGCGAGCTGTCGGAGGATGAAGCCCCTCCACCAGACCACCCCGTTTCTGCGATGCTATTCAAACCAGCCCTTTACGATGTCCTCTTAAGAAAGGCAAAGCTAGTAGCCACTGTGACAGACGCTTCCAAGCCTCCCGTGGCAGCAGAAGGATTACAACCAGCTGCGAGACTATTCAATGAACCACAAAAGGAGTCCCACCACATTCCATCTTCACAGATTTTTGTGAAAAGCGTCAAACGCCCATGGGAACACCCAGCGGCAGCACAGGGGCCTTCTATGATGGATCGTAGATTCTACACTTTCGATCCGGAAATTGAGGACTTACTATCCTTCCCGACCATTGATCAACCAGTCGCGAGTTTGGTCTTCAACGCGGTGGTCCCGTCGGATCTGGCTGAAGGGTTGAAGCCGGAGGATAAAAGGGCAGAGACACTCATTCGCAAGACCCACCAGATGGCTTCATGGGCCTTGAGGGCGACTGCAGCTGCCTCATTCTTCAACAGAACCAGTATACTCTGGCTACAGGAAATGCAAGCCAGAGTGGGGCCAGAAGAGGGGCGGCTTAGACAGGACCTAAGCAAGCTGATCCTGGCATCCGAATTCTCAGCGGATGCCACCTTAAACGCAGCCAAATTCGCCTCTAGAGCAATGGCAGCAACTCTGTCATCTAGGAGATTGCTTTGGCTATGATCCTGGCAAGCCGACGCTAAGTCTAAATGGCGGCTGGCTTCGGCACCCTTCTACGGGTCAGAGCTTTTTGGTCAGTCATTGGACAAGGTCCTTATCGAAGATAAGGACAAGAAAAAGTGTTACCAAAATCAGCCAGGCGAGCGGACCGACGCCAGACTGCCTTCTACCGCCGCCAGCCCTTTCGCCAGGAGCCTGCCACGGCGGGCACACAAAATCAGAGGCCTTACTCTAGTGGATACAACCAGAACACGTTCAGGAGTAACAGAGGTGGATACGGCAATAGAGGTAGGCAGTATCAGCAATCCAGGAAGCCCTTCGGAAACACTAACCAGAGGGGATTCCGTGGACAAAAATGACTGGGCTATGGAAATCCCTATTGGAGGCCACCTCCAGGCATTTGCCACAGCATGGAGCGGTACAACTACAGATGCGTGGGCCCTCAATACAGTTTCCCAGGGCCTCAAACTCAAGTTTCTTTATCCACCACATCAACGATTTACCCAATGTCCCTGGACCAGCTGCTCCCACAAGAGGGCTCTCTTGCAGCAGGAGGTGCTTCACCTGTTGGACATTGGAGCAATAGAGCCGGTCCCCCCAGATCAACGGGGGACGGGGTACTATTCGATAGTTTTTGTAGTACCAAAGACCTCGGGGGGATGCAGGCTGATCTTGAACCTGAAGCAGCTCAACCTGTATATCAAGTATGTCAGGTTCAAAATGCATTCGCTCCACACTATTCTTGCCTGCATAAGGAGGGGCGACTGGATGACCTCCATAGATTTGAAGGAGGCATGCCTCCACGTACCAGTGCATGCAGACCACCGCAAATACCTCAGGTTCTGCATCAACGACAATCACTACCAGTACAGGGCAATGCCATTCGGTCTGTCATCCGCACTGTGAACTTTCACGAAGCTCTTGGACATTTTAACAGCATCCCTCCGATCCAGTTCAGTGCGCCTGATGGCGTATCTGGACGATATCGTCATATTATCAAGGGATCCAGAGAAAGCACAGTCAGATCTACAGGTGACCACTCAAACCCTAAGGGACCATGGCTTCACAGTCAACTTCCGCAAAAGCCATCTGACTCCCACTACGTGTCTCCCTCACTTGGGGACAGTTATAGACTCCCAAATAGGCAAGGTCTTTCTATCACAAGAACGTTGACAGAAAATCCGGGAGATGGTGAATCTTCTTTGTCAACAAAAACAGGCATCCTTGGCCTTCCTATCGCAGGTGCTCGGGACCTTTGTTTCCTGCATCGCGATTGTTCCTTGGGCCCGACTCCACATCAGGCCCCTACAGTGGTTTCTTCTTCCTTACCAACGAAGTCGATCCAGCCATTCCCATCGTCTGGTGTCTATACCGAGAGCGGTCAGACGCTCCCTCCCATGGTGGCGCTCGTCGGCCCTACTTCAGGGTTCCACCTTCCTGAGGACAAAGGAAGTGGTCATCACCACAGACGCGAGCCTCACAGGCTGGGGGGCACACTCGGAGACACAAGTGGCACAGGGGCTGTGGACTACAGTGGATCTAGAAGACACCAACATCAATCTTCTAGAGCTTTAGAGCGGTCTTCCTAGCTCTTCAGGCCTTCCACAACGAGTGTCAGGACAATCATATACTGATACTCACAGACAATGTGGCCACCCGTTCCCACATAAATCATCAGGGGGGAACGAGGTCGGGCAGACTAATGCAGGAGGCCGACGCCCTCATGTCCTGGGCAGAGTCAAACCTACTATCCCTCAGAGCGGAGCATATCTCGGGAGTGGACAATGTGCAGGCGGACTGGCTCAGCAGGTCCACCCTACACCCGAGAGAGTGGCGCCTGGGGGGGAAGGCATTCCAGGCCGTGATAAGGAGATATGGAAAGCCACTAGTAGACCTGTTTGCCACGTTGGACAACACTCACCTGCAACGCTTTTTCTCCCGCTTCCCGTCACCGGGAGCCGAGAGGGTCAACGCCCTCAGGAGCCCATGGCCGGAGGGCCTATTGTACGCCTTTCCACCAGTATGTCTTATCCATCGGACAATTGCCAAACTGATAGCGGAGAGAGCCGAGATAATATTAATCGCTCCTTACTGGCCACGCCGTCCATGGTTTGCGGACCTGATGGACCTGTCAATATCACCACCGTGGCGGCTTCCGATCAGCCTTGTCTCCCTCAGCCAGGGGTCAGTCTCCCATCCAGACCCCCAGTGGTGGAAGCTTGCCGCGTGGCACTTGAGGGGAACAGGATAAAGGCAGCGTCACTCCCGGAAGACGTGATAGCTACAATTCAGGCAGCCTGGAGGCCTTCCACCACAAGGATATACCAGGCCACCTGGTCAGCCTTCTACCAATTTTGCATGGCTAGGGGAGTGGATCCACAATCAGCTTCAGTGGACCACGTTCTGTCTTTCTTACAAGCAGGCTTTGATAAAGGGCTTGCCCCTAGTACCCTTCGCAGGCAGGTGGCAGCCATCTCCACCATAGTCAAACTTAATGACTGGAGATCCATCTCCCATCATCCCTGGGTGAGAGATTTTCTCAAGGGAGCCTCCAATCTTCGGCCTCCAACAGTACACAGATTTCCATCGTGGGACCTTTCCTTTGTCCTGGACACTTTAACAGCTCCCCCTTTCGAGCCGCTCCATAATATCTCGCTTCGGCTATTGTCTTTCAAGACGTCCTTCTTAGTGGCCATCACATCGGCCAGAAGAGTATCCGAGCTTACGGCCCTTTCGGTCAGACCGGACTTATGTCGCTTTCACCCAAATAGGGTGGTTTTACGCCTTGACCCAACCTTCCTGACAAAGGTGAACACCTTGTTTCATAGGTCCAACGACATTGTTCTCCCTGACTTCTGCACACAGGGGAACCACCCGCTGGAACTACGCTGGCACAAGCTAGACGTGCGTAGAGCGGTGAAGATCTACATTCGCCGGACGGCCACATTCCGAAGGACGGAGGCTCTTTTCGTGTCCTTTGCAGCATCTACGATGGGAGCCAAAATATCTCCTACTACGTTTAGTCGCTGGGTGACGTCCTGTATAGCTACTGCTTATACTTCAAGATCAAGGACAGTACCGGAACATGTCATGGCACATTCCACTAGGAGTGCGGCAACTTCCGCGGCGTGGTCCCCGCAGGCTCCCTTGGAAGACATCTGCCGAGCTGCGACTTGGACCACCCCAAACACTTTCATTAGACACTACAAAGTGGACTCATTTGGGTCCTCTGAGGCGGCATTTGGCTGGAGAGTGCTGCAGAGGGTGTGTGAATCGCATGCGCCCCTGGTCCAGCCTTCTCCCGCCCTGTTATCTTAATCTTGGGTATATCCCATGTTGGACTCTCCGCAGCAGTGCATTGGAGAAGGACCGTTGAACTTACCTGAACGGTCTTCTCGATGCACTGCGAGGAGAGTCCAAACCCATCCCGGCCATTTGGCCCAGGGGCTCAGTCTAGTTATCTTGTTGAGTTAATAAAGTTGTGTTGATTGCACTACTCCTTCGTTTTTTTTGACTGAGCTATAGGGGGGTGGCTACAGGGCGGAGCTAATTATTATGCTAATCTAACTCAGTCCCTAACCAATCAGGCTGAAGTATCACCCATGTTGGACTCTCCTCGCAGTGCATCGAGAAGACCGTTCAGGTAAGTTCAACGGTCCTTCTATTCCACTATCCCTCCATTCATCTTTCTGACCGTCTGCTCCTCCCTCCATTCCATCCCCCTCCTCCCTCCCTTCATTCCATCCATCCATCCTTTTTCCTTCTTATCCATTCACCCACCCATTTACTGGCCTTGAGTGACCATCCCACCAAATACCTAGATGCTAGTTCCCTTGTAGCCGTCAATCAAAGGAGAGATAGAAACACGGTTTGTCCTTCCCTCCCTCCCTTCGAATACTCCCAGCTTAACCCCCCCCCCCCCCCCCAAAAAAAATTGTATCTCAAAAGCTTTTGGTAGAGAACATCCTGATCTTCCCAGCCCTCTGGAAGCTAAAAGGTTAGAGACCCCCTTGGCTCTTAGGCGGGAGACCATCGCAATGCAAAAGTCTAAGGAGGATTTTAAAAAAAACCCCAACAATTGCAAGATTCCCCCCCCCCCGCTCAAAAAAAAAAGAGTAAAGAAGGTCACCTTGTGGCAACTTTTCCCCCCCTCCATGCTTTTCCCATGCATTCATGCTTTCTTTCCTCCCTCTTTCCTCCCCGTTGTCGCCCTCCAGAGTCGTTTGCCCTGCAGTTTTCTTCTTTGACGCGCCCCCTCCCAAAACCCCCGTCGCTTCGGGAGGGGGAAGAGACACTATTCGAAGCCTTTCCCCTCCGCGCCCGTCTCTCTCCCCCCCTCCCCTCCCGCAGCCAATCAATGCCAGCCTCTCCGGCCCCGGCGAACACCCGATCAATAAGTTATTAGCACCATTCTGTCAGCTGTAATGCGGAGATTGATCGGGAGTGGGGCGACCGCCACGCTGCTTGGCACTTCCCCTGCCTGATAAAGATGACAGATTAAGGGGATTTTTTTTTAGAGGAATTAAGTCTGGCTGTCAAAGGCCCCGGCACGAGCTGGGGGGGGGGGCAGGGGAGGGCAGCCCCATGATTGAAGGGGGACGTTTCAGGGACACCGAAGGTGCCACCTCTGAGCATCGGTGGGCAATGGCGGCGTCTCTGGGCGGCGAGGGGTGAGAAAGTGGCGTGGCACCATGCGTTAGGATTGGCGTGTTGACTCACAGAGGGGATAAAGAGGGCTAGACAGGGAATAGGCGGGAGAGCTGGTACCCGGTGGGCACCCTACCAGTGGTGGGCAGTAGCTGGTGCGCTCAGCTGCTCCGGTAGGAAATTCCAGGATGCGCATGTTCCCTCGAGTCTTTGCAGAGGGGACGGCATAGAAATCCAATGAATAAAATAAATAAACTTTAGATAATACCACTTAGTCTTAGAAGATCTAGATGCATGAATCCCAGCGGCAGAATCCCACTGGCAGAATCCCAGTGGTTCTCTGGGTCCCGTTGGCCAGACAATGTGGTCCGGCGGGGCCTAGGGGAAGAGCCTTCTCTGTGGCGGCCCCGGCCATTTGGAATCAGCTCCCTCCAGAGATTCGCACTGCCCCCACCCTCCTCGCCTTTCGCAAGAGTCTTAAGACTCATTTATGTCGCCAGGCATGGGGCAATTGCATCAAGGCCCCCGCCCGCCTCCATTTACTAAATCTGATGAGTGGCTGTGAATGAATTGGCTGACTGATTTTAATATATTGGAATTTTAGTTTAATTTTTAATTAACTAGATTTAGTTTGAAATTTTAAATTAACTAGATTTGTTGTTGCAGAGAAGGGCGGCATACAAATCTAATAAATAATAATAATAATAATAATAATAATAATAATAATAATAATAATAATACAACAACAGCAGCAACAATAACAATAACAACAACAACAACAATAATAAAATGCTTCCTAGCTGGAAGTAAGAGACTCATCCAACCCGCAGGCTGGGAATTTATTTATTTATTTATTTATTTTATTGATTTGATTTGATTTCTAGGCTGCCCAATCCCAAAGGATTCAGGGCGCCTTACAACACTATAAAATTACAAGCAACAATAACAATAAAAAGAAGTCAAAGAAAAATGAACTAATTTCTAAAATCCTAGAAAAGCGAACTTAATTTCTAAAATTTAGACATTCTACCCCCCCCTCCCCACCTGAAAAGAAACTCTGTTCCAATTGCCATTTGCTTTATATTAATGCGGGGATTCTGGGAGTTGAAGTCCACAAGTCTTAAAGTTGCCAAGTTTGGGGATCCCTGCATTTCTTGAACAGGGTTAAAGAAAAAAAGAGAAGGCTTGTGTAAGCGAGATTCCGCCGATTTTCACTGATTTTTTGCTTCTGCACATGTGCGGAATCAAAAATATCGGCAAAAATCGCCAAAATCTCTCTCTGTCTCGCATCCTCACTTGAGAATTTGCTTGCTGGGCATGCACAGAAGTCAAATCTTGCACCGATGTGTGTCTGTGTGTGTGTCCCCGCAACGGCCTCGGAGGGCCCACCGGTAGCCCTGAAGTTGAGTGCACCCTACATTTTTAATTGGGGGCCAATGTGGTTCCTTTTGCAGATTTTATGACAGCTTGGAAAAGTGTAGTTCAGAGATGGGGAAGGATAGCCTTCTTTATGACTTGGGGACTTCAACTCCCAGAATTCCTGAGGCCCAGGGAATTGTGGGTGTTCCAGTCCGTGGGTCTTAAAAAAGGGTAATTTGACCACAAGTTGACCACCTTCCTCCCTTTCTTTGGTTAGTGGGGAAGAGATAAATCCTGCATTTTTTTAAAGGATTCTAAGCCTGAAGCATTTGTTAGACGGGTTTTATTGGTGGGAGGGGAAGGATGCTAATTTGTTTTCTTAAGATGAATCTAATTCTTAAATTCTTTCTTAAAAGATGAATTCTTAAATTTGTCTTTTTTTTTTAAGCCTCCTCTTTTTTCCTTAACCCTGTTTGAGAAATGCAGAGGCTCCCAAGCTTTAATTCTTGTGGACTTCAACTCCCAGAATTCCCGTGTTAATAAAAGGCAACTGGCAGTTGGAACAGAGTTATTTTCAGATGGGGAGGGGGAGTAGAATGCCTAAATTCCCAGCCCGCGGGCTGGATGAGTCTCTTAACTCCAGCTAGAAATCTAGATCTTCTGAATGGTATTATCCAAGGTTCACGACATTGTCTCCATACTTTGGACAGCAAAGCTAATTTGGCTTGTTGGATGCCAGGGTGAGCTTTTTCCTTGGGAAATAATAATAATAATAATAACAACAACAACAACAACAACAACAACAACAATAATTTATTAGGTTGTATGCCACCCCTTTCCAAGGACTTGGAGAAGAAAGTTCTTTGCTCAAATGAGATTAAAAACTACATCATCTTCCAACGGGGAAAACGCATTTGTACACATTTGCGCTCATGGTTTATTGGCTGTGAATATGTGGCGAGCAGATGCGAGGGTTGGCTCTTATTTTCCAAATCTTTGATCGCAAGTGCCAGATTTGACTACTGTGGGGGTCTTCTCTTGCCATTATTAGCTCGGCTTCTCTTTGCTCTTTGCTATTTTCTTATTAGTTATTATGTTTGTAGACTGCCCGACTCTTGGCAGCTCACAAGGAAAAAAATTAAAACAAAACAAAATTAAGAATCAAAAATCCAATACACAGCTTGGCGTATCGAGGCTTAGATTAAGCAGTCCTGGAGATAATGAAGATTTCTACCCTTGGTTTGCAGAATTAGACTTCTTTCAGACCATGGGTTTTTGGGTTTTGTTCTTTTGGAAAGCCCTAGTTGAAAATTTGCAGAAAAATCTGCTTTGGAAATTGTTTATTCAAACTCATTCATCCTAATTACCGAATCCAGACACCGGTTCATCACCTGTCAGCTTATTTTCCAATACAGTGGTAGCTCTACCTAAGAACGCCTCTACTTACGAACCTTTCTAGATAAGAACCAGGTGTTCAAGATTTTTTTGCACCTTCTCAAGAACCATTTTCCACTTACAAACCCGAGCCCCCGAAACTGTAACCGGAAAAGGCAGGGAGAAGCCTCCGCGGGGCCTCTCTAGGAATCACCTGGGAGGAAACAAGGCCGGAAAAGGCAGGGAGAAGCCTCCGTGGGGCCTCTCTACGAATCTCCTGGGAGGAAACAGGGCCGGAAAAGGCAGGGAGAAGCCTCCGTGGTGCCTCTCTAGGAATCTCCTGGGAGGAAACAGGGCCAGAAAAGGCAGGGTGAAACCTCTGTGGGGCCTCTCTAGGAATCTCCTGGGAGGAAACAGGGCCAGAAAAGGCAGGGAGAAACCTCCTTGGGGCCTCTCTAGGAATCTCCTAGGAAGAACCAGGGCCTCCACCCTCCCTGTGATTTCCCCAATCGCACATATTATTTGCTTTTACATTGATTCCTATGGGAAAAATTGCTTCTCCTTACAAAATCTTCTACTTAAGAACCTGGTCACGGAATGAATTAAATTTGTAAGTAGAAGAACCACTGTATTTATAGCCTGCTCCGGTTGAAATAGACCCTTGGATGTGAATTGAAAAACAAAATCTAGATATTAAAATTCCCATACCAGGATTAAAAAAAAGAAAATGGTAAAAAAATTAACTAGATTGTTTACCTGGTAAGCCAGTGGTGCTGAATGTGCTTCCTGTGCAAAAAGGGTGTGGGTTGGTGTGCTAGCACATGGCTACATCCATTTCCTACCCCATGCATGCACAACCGCACTGCTGCTGTGTATGTGCAGAGTAACCCTCATCCCCACGCAATGCACACAGGCCTCACTGAACCCTCAGATGGTGAAAAGACAGCCAAACCAGACGTTTGGAGGAACGGACTTCCGGCTTGCCTGTTGGGCCATTTTTAAGCCTCAACAGGGCAAAGTGGCCTTCCCCAAGATCAAAAATCAGCTGGCTAGCTGGAGCAGACATAGGGCAACACCTCGCTTGCCCTCCAATATGGCTCTGCATGCCACAGGTTCACCGTCAGCGCAATAGGCATCACTTTGTCAGAAACCAGAAATAAATTGCCAAATTATTTCTTTCATTTGACAAGTCTCTGATCTTTCAATGCCTCGGACTATACCACTCTTTATGCCCAGGTTCGTCTGGTGCACCAGTTGTGGCCTTATTTGGACAGGGAGTCTCTGCTCACAGTCACTCACACCCTCCTCACCTCGAGGTTCGACTACTGCAGCGCACTCTACATGGGGCTGCCTCTGAAGGGTGTTCGGAAACTTCAGATCGTGCAGAATGCGGCCGCGAGAGCAATCATGGGCCTTCCCAGATATGCCCATGTCTCGTCAACACTCCGCGGCCTGCACTGGTTCCCGATTAGTTTCTGGACACAATTCAAAGTGTTGGTGATGACCTATAAAGCCCTACATGGCATCGGACCAGAATACCTCCAGGACCGCCTTCTCCCACACGAATCCCAGTGACCGATTAGGTCGCACAGAGTTGGCCTTCTCCAGGTCTCGTCGCCTAAACAATGTCGTCTGGCTGGGCCTAGAGGAAGAGTCTTCTCTGTGGCGGTTCCGGCCCTCTGGAATCAACTCCCCCCAGAGATTCGAACTGCCCCCACCCTCCTTGCCTTCCGCAAGACTGTGAAGACAGGCATGGGGCAAGTAGTGTACAGTGATCCCTCGAGTATCGCGAGGGTTACGTTCCAAGACCCCTCGCGATACTCGATTTTTCGCGATATAGTGGTAGGGAAGTAAAAACACCATCTGCGTATGCGCCCCTTTTTTCCATGGCCACGCATGCGCAGATGGTGGAGTTTGCGTGGGCGGTGGGGAAGACCCAGGGAAGGTTTCTTCGGCCGCCCAGCAGCTGATCTGCTCGGCAGCGCCGCAGCAGCGAGGAGCCGAAGATCGGGGTTTCCCCTTTGCGTGGGCGGCGGGGAAGACCCAGGGAAGGTTTCTGCGGCCGCCCAGCAGCTGATCTGCTCGGCAGCGCCGCAGCAGCGAGGAGCCGAAGATCGGGGTTTCCCCGCCGCCCACGCAAAGGGGAAACCCCGATCTTCGGCTCCTCGCTGCTGCGGCGCTGCCGAGCAGATCAGCTGCTGGGCGGCCCGAAGAAACCTTCCCTGGGTCTTCCCCGCCGCCCACGCAAAGGGGAAACCCCGATCTTCGGCTCCTCGCTGCTGCCTGCCCGCCGCTCGCAGCCGCCCGCCCCGCCTGCCGCCCGCCACTCGAGAGCAAGAGGGGGAGAGATAGAGAAAGAGAGAGAAGGAAAGAAAGAGATGAGAGAGGGAGGAAGAGAGTGTGAGAGAGGAAGAAGCAAGATAGAGAAAGAGAGAGAGAAAGAAAGATGAGAAAGGAAGAGAGTGACGTCATCGGGTGGGGAAAATCACGATATAGCGTTTCGCGAAGATCGAGATCGCGAAAATCGAGGGATCACTGTATCCCCTTTTCTTACCATTATGTGTGGTTCTAACTATATTGTATTGATTGTTTTTTAATGATAGTGGGTTTTTAGTCATAGTTATTAATTATTAAATTTGTATTGTATTGTTCTTTTGCTGTTGTGAGCCGCCCCGAGTCTTTGGAGAGGGGCAGCATACAAGTCTAATAAATTATCATCATCATCATCATCATCATCATCATCATCATTATTATTATTATTATCTTTGGCAGCCAGGACAGGCTCTTTTTCCCTCTTGTTTTGAGCACCTTTGTATTTGGAAGAAAAGCACACACCACCACCCCTAAAAAAACCCACCCTTTAGAATAGAATAGAATAGAATAGAATTTTATTGGCCAAGTGTGATTGGACACACAAGGAATTTGTTGGGTTTGTGCAACAAACCTCAATGGTGGATTTCTGTTTGAAAACCCCCATCGCGAATTCACCTACGCCGAATTAAAATAAATAAACACCCAAAATTCCATAATCTTCTAACTCCGCGTGCTGATTAAACGAGGTAGATGGGAGGAGGGGGAGGGGGATGACGGAAAACAAAAATTTGAAACAACCCAATTTGCATATTAAAAAAAAATCCTCTTCCATCGTGGCATCTTGAGGTTGCTGTCGGCGAGGCGAGGAAATATTTCCAGCATCTTAACACGGCTCTTTAAAAAAAATATACCCCCCCAAAAATCCCCAAGCTCATTATCCGGTGGGTGGGTGGGTTTCCTTGCATTATGGCAACCTTGATGACTAGAACCTTGGTTTCTCTTCAACAGAAAACCCCCCTCCCCCTTCCTCCAAGGTGGCGGAAATCAGAGTACCCTGGTTTATTTGGTTGGCTGGTTGGTTAATTAGTTAGTTATTTTTATTTTATTTATTTATTTATTTATTTATTATTTGGATTTGTATGCCGCCCCTCTCTGTCTGTCTGTCTATCTGTCCATCCGTCCGTCCATCTCTATTTACCTCTATCTATATCTATCTATCTATCTATCTATCTATCTATCTATCTATCTATCTATCTATCTATCTATCTATCTATCATCTATCTATCTATCTATCTATCCATCCATCCATCTCTACCTTTATCTTATCTGTTTGTCCGTCCATCCATCCACCCATCTACATCTGTCTGTCCGTCCATCCATCTATATCTATCTGTCTGTGTCTATCCATCCATCCATCCATCCATCCAATCTATTTCTGTCTGTCTGTCTGTCTATCTATCTAGCTATCGTCTGCCTGCCTGCCTGCCTGCCTGCCTACCTACCTATCATCTATCTATCTGTTTGATTTATATGCCTCTGAATTCCCTAAGGACCCTGAACGGCTCACAACAATAAGAGCAATATCTAAAAAAAAACCCGTTTAAAAAATATGGCCTGATCTAGATAATTTGCGCGTCTGTTTGCACATCCATTGCTTGTTTTGCACAAGCTTTTGCGGGTGGCTTGATTGGGGGGGGGGGGGGAGATTCTCTGAATCGAGAAGGGGCTTCGACGCGTTTTCGCCTGCTTTTATTCGACGTGCTTTCCATTCCCAGCCCAGAATTATTATTATGGAAGAATATTGATTTTTTCCCTCTCTCTCTCTTTTTAATGTACATGGGAAAAAAGAAGGGCCAGGTGGGGTGGGGGGAGTGAGTGAGGGGTTTGTGTCGTTGTGCATTATATCTTTTTTGCACTGGCTGGCGGGAGAAAAGGGGCTTTGAGACCCCTTCCCCCCAAAATGGGGGGCATTGAACACATACAAACAGACGATGCAGGAAAATCTGGGACTGTATATTATTGTGTGTGCACGTGGGGGGAGTTCATTCCCCTTTTTCTGTGTCTCCCTCCCCCCCCCCCATTCTCCCTATTCCCCCTGGGCTCCCTCCACCCGCTGTTTTACATCAGGGCACACAGGAAGCCCCCCGGGGGGGGAGAAAACGCACGAGAGCCCATCAAATGATGCAGTTAAGTAAGGGAATAAAAGGAGATTTTGCAAATTTATGGCTGGGAGCCCTCGGCATCGATCAGCCGGTATGCGGTGTGTGTGTGTGTGTGTGTGTAGGGGGGGGGGGTTGGAGAAACTGAGGCAAAGGCTCCCAGCAACCAGCCTCCCCTGTTTTTTTTCCTTCCTCAGCTGGATTGGGGTCTGTATTTGTCAGGGGGTGGTGGGGCAGTGTATGGAGGGTGTATGTTTGCCAGGCTGTGGGGGCGGGCAGTGTGTATAATTGTGCGTTTTCAGCTGAACTTCTTCTCTTCCTTCTTCTCCCCTTCTCCTCTTTTCCCTCCCTCCTTTCATTCCCTTCCCTTCCCTTCACCTCCTTCCCTTCCTTCCTCCTTTTACCTTCCTTCCATCCCCTTCTCCTTTCCCTATAACTTTCCCTTCTTTTCTTCCTTCCTCCCTCCCTGACTGCCTCTCACTTTTTCATTCCTCCCTCCTTTCCTTCTTTCCCTCCTTCCTTCCTTCCTTTCTTCCTTCTTTTTACTTTCCTTCCATCCCCTTCTCATTTCCCTTCTTTCCTTTCTCCTCCCTCCCTCCTTCCCTCCCTGACTGCCTTTCACCTTTTCATTCATCCCTCCCTCCTTCCTTCCTTTCCTGCCACTCACCACTTCCTTCCTTCCTCCCTGCCTTCTTCTTCCTTCCCTCCCTCTTTCCTTCCTTCCTTCTTCCTTTTATTTCTTCCATCCCCTTCTCCTCCTTTCCCTCTCTTTCCCGTCTTTCCTTCCTCCTCCCTCCTTCCCTCCCTACTGCCTTTCACCATTTCCTTCCTTCTTCCCTGTCTGCTTGTCTCATTTCCTCCCCCCTTCCTTTCTTTTCCCCTGTCTCCATGCCTCTCACCCCTCCCTCCCTTCTTTCCTTCTTTCCTGCCTGCCTGCTCCTCACCTTTCCCTCTCTCCCTCTCTTCCTTCCTCATTTCTTTTTTTGTCCTTTCCTTCCCCATCCTTCCCTTTCCCTCCTCTTTCCTTTCTCCCCCTCTCCTCTTCCTTTTTCTCTTCTATTCTAGATGAAGTTTTAGGCAAAAGAAAAATCTGTGTGCCCGGAAGCAACGGAGACTGTCTTTTGGAGAGCAAAAAATCTCGAAGCGAATCCCCAAAAGGTGAGGAAAGGAAATTTCTGCCAGGGTGGGAAAGTTGTGTCTGCTTCTTAAGGGTGGGTGGGAAGGAAGGAAGGAAGGATGGAAGGATAGATAATTTGGGAGGGAAGGAAGGAAGAAAAAGAAGAAAGAAAAAAAGAAAGGATAGATAATATGGAGGGGAAGAAGGGATGGAGGGAGGGAAGGAAGAAAGGAAGGAAAGAAGGAAGGAAGGAAAGAATAGATAATTTGGGAAGGAGGAAGGGAGGGAACTCTTCTTCCTCCTCCTCCCCCTCCTTCTCTTCCTCTTCTTCCTCCTCCTTCTCCTTTCCGTACACACACACAGAGACACACTCTCCCACGCTCCAGGCTCCTGCTGCATCGTCTAAAAAATTAATCAAGGTGATAACGGTTTAATCTATCTCGCGGAGTTGCTGAGCTTTAATCAGGCTTTCGGTGAAAGCCAGCCATCTATCGCTTTGGGATCAATGCCACGCGGCCCTTCCACCCCACCCCCCCATGCATGCAGACCGAAATCATCCTGGCTGCCCCCTCCCCTTCCTCAACCCTCCCCCCCCACACTTTGGAGTTGTGATCAATCACCTGGCCCGTTTCCCCCACCCCTTTGCCCCCACCAGCTTAATTATTTTATTTTTATCGACCGGTTGATTAAATGTTTACGCCTCCTGACTCTTGGGGGAAACCAGGTTGCGCAAATAAAACGCACATAGCTATAAATTAATACAAGGGTAAAAAGAAACCAACAGAGGGACACATAACCTGGATAGCTCAGGCTGCCTTTACCCTTCTATATTCTATTCTATTCTGTATTCTCTTCTCTTCTATTCTATATTCTATTCTATTCTCCTCTCCTCTATTCTTTTCAATTCTATATTCTCTTCTCTTCTATATTCTCTTCTCTTTTATTCTCTCTTCTCTTCTATATTCTATTCTATACTACTATATTCTATATTGTATTCTATTATATATTCTATTCAAATATCTATTCTACTCTACTCTATTCTATTCTATTCTCTATTCTATTCTATCTTCTATTCTATTCTACTCTACTCTATTCTATTCTCTATTCTATCTATTCTATTCTATCTTCTATTCTACTCTACTCTATTCTATTCTATATTCTCGGAGAGTCCTCAGAGAGGGGCGGCAAACAAATCTAATAAATAATAATAATAATTATTCTATTCTATTCTATTTTCTAGTCAGTTCCATGCTGAACATAACTTCTGAAATAACCCATTTTCTGGATTTACGGAGTCTCTAAACTCTTAACCACAAATTAACCAGGATTATCCAAGCTTAGCGCATTGTCCAAATGCAGCCATTTGACTTCTTGCTCTGTCAGTTGATCTTCTCTTATTCAGCCATTGGTTTAGCTGCTGTGACGTCACAGGATAATTGACCAAGGCTCTGCCCACCACCGAAGAAATATCTAATGTTTTTATCATTGTTACTTAACAATTGGAAGGGAAACAGAGAAGTGAGATTAGCAAATGGGGTGAAATTCTCAAAAATGGAGGGTGGAGGCCCTGTTTCCTCCCAGGAGATTCCTAGAGAGGCCCCACGGAGGCTTCTCCCCGCCTTTTCCGGCCCTGTTTCCTCCCAGGAGATTCCTAGAGAGGCCCCACGGAGGCTTCTCCCTGCCTTTTCCGGCCCTGTTTCCTCCCAGGAGATTCCTAGAGAAGCCCCACAGAGGCTTCTCCCCACCTTTTCTGGCCCTGTTTCCTCCCAGGAGATTCCTAGAGAGGCCCCACAGAGGCTTCTCCCCACCTTTTCTGGCCCTGTTTCCTCCCAGGAGATTCCTAGAGAGGCCCCACGGAGGCTTCTCCCCACCTTTTCTGGCCCTGTTTCCTCCCAGGAGATTCCTAGAGAGGCCCCACAGAGGCTTCTCCCCACCTTTTCTGGCCCTGTTTCCTCCCAGGAGATTCCTAGAGAGGCCCCACAGAGGCTTCTCCCCACCTTTTCTGGCCCTGTTTCCTCCCAGGAGATTCCTAGAGAGGCCCCACGGAGGCTTTTCCCTGCCTTTTCCAGTTACAGCTTTGGAGGCTCAGATTTGTAAGTGGAAAATGGTTCTTGAGAAGAGGCAAAAAAATCTTGAACACCCGGTTCTTATCTAGAAAAGTTCATAAGTAGAGGCATTCTTAGGTAGAGGTACTACTGTACTGTGATACACTGCCCCTGAATGGTGAAGCTCCACATCCCATCACCCTCAGTAACTATGGCTCGACAGAACCTTATCTTGCCTTCCATAAATAGTGGCCCATAAATTTAAAAACATATATTTTAACCCCCTTCCCATCTGCAGCAACATCCTTATTGCACTCAATGTCTTTTTGGGGGGTTGTTTTTAAAAATTGAACATTTTTGCTGGGAGTAGGTGAACTCCACTGGATTCCGCGCATGAATCAATGGTGAGAAAATCAATTCTGTCTGTTGTGCGCATTCGGATCAATTTGAATCTTCCCAATCCTGACTGAATTGATTTTTTTTCGGGGTGGAGAGGGGAGAGGTGTCTCTAAAAAAGCAGGCGCGTAGTTTAAAATCGCCAGAAGCATTTGACACAATCCAAACAGTTTTGAATCGATTTGGCCGGTTTTTTTCCGGTCATGATCCATGTTCGAAATCCATTCTCGGTCTGATGCTGTGGACCACCAACATATCCCTTGGGCTAACCCATTTCACTCTTCCTTCCTCTCTCTCTCCTTCCCTCTTCCTTCTTCTTTCTCTTCCTTCCTCTCTCTTTCTTTTTCCTTTGTCTCTCCCTCTTCCTTTTTCTTTGTTTTCTCTCCCTCTTCCTTCCCTCTTCCCCCTCTCTCTCCTTCCCTCCTTCCCTCTTTCTTCCCCTCTCTATTTTCCTTCCTCTGTCTCCCTCTTCCTCTCTCCTTCCTCTCTTCTTTCTCTCTTCCTCTCTCTCTCCTTCCCTCTTTGTCTCTCTCTCCTTCCCTCTCCCTTCCTCTCTATCTTCCTTTCTCTCTCTTCCTTCTTTCTTCCTCTCTTTCTTTTTCCTTCCTCTGTCTCTCCCACTTCCTTTCTCTTTCTTTCTTTTTTCTCCCTCTTCCTTCCCTCTTCCCCCTCTTTCCTTCCCTCCTTCCCTCTTTCTTCCTCTCTCTCTTTTCCTTCTTCTGTCTCCCTCTTCCTTCCTCTCTCTCTCTTCTCCTTTCTCTCTCTCTCTTCTTCTCTCTTCCTTTCACTCTCTCTCTTTCTCTCTTCCTTCTTTCTTCCTCTCTTTCATTTCCCTTCTTCTGTCGCTCCCTCTTCCTTCCACTTTCTTTCCTTTCTCTCCCTCTTTCTTCCCCCTCTCTCCTTCCCTCTATCTACCTCTCTCTCTCTTCCTTCCTCTCTTTCTCTCTCTTCCTTCCTCTCTTTCTCTCCCCCCCCTCTCTCTGTCTCTCCCTCTTCCTTCCTCTCTTTCCCATTTCCCGCAACCTCTCGCTTATTACCGGGGTGGGGACGGAGCAAAATGATTCTGCTACTCTTGAAACGGAGGAATTGCCGTTCCTCCCCTGCACACTCGCACAAACACACACACACAGCCGTTTGCACAGATGGATCGCCAGGACGGGGGTTGACAGACAGTTGGTGCAACGCGGGCGTTCTCTCTTGGGAAGTTCGGGGTCGTTTGGCCGCCAAATGTGGGTGGGCTTGTCAGTCAATGGCAGGAGGGGGGAGGCAATTGGCAGCGGGAAGGCTGGGGAGGGGTGAGTTCGAAAGTCTAGACAAGGTTGCTTCCTTCCCTGGGGTGAGGGGGGGGGCTCTTGGTTTTATTAACCCCTCCCCCAATTGAACCGGTCTCCATGCCGGAAAGCAGGTGGGTTTGCTGCCTGGAAAAGGGGAATTTCCATTTATTTTATTTTACAGTGGTACCTCTACCTACAAACGCCTCTACTTAGGAACTTTTCTAGATAAGAACCGGGAACAGGGCAGGAAAAGGCGGGGAGGAAGCCTCCATGGGGTCTCTCTAGGTATCTCCTGGGAGGAAACAGGGCCGGAAAAGATGGGGAGAACCCACTGTGGGGCCTCTCTAGTAATCTCCTGGGAGGAAACAGGTCCCTCATGTTGTGGTGACCCCCAACCATAAGTTGAACCCAGTTCTCCCAACAGAGCTTGAAGCTGATTGGCAGGAAGGTCTGAGGGACACCTCCACTGTAAACGCATGATTGGTCGGATTGTAAAAATGAAGATTCCAAAGCGCCAGAATAGAACTTTTAGTGCCTAACACCAGGGGAAATTTGTCTTTGCCCATGGTCTCAGGCGACCCATGTGAAACGATCATTTGAACGCCCCAAAGGGGTCCCGACCCCAGGTTGTGCTAGGCTCAGTCAATAAGGGATTTGACCTTCTGTAAAATGAGGACCAGCTGGATGCCAAAATTGTTTCCTGGGCACGTTCAACTTTGCCCCCGCATTCAGAACGATGAGGACTAGAAACTTCACTCGGCAAAGGGAACTCTGACGTGCAAAATTGTGCCCGGTTTGCTTGCCGAGTCTCACTCTTCCTTTTCTTCTTCTTCTTTTGCCTTTCCACACCCCACAGAAAATCCCCACGCTCCCCTGTTGGAGGGGGCCCCAGTGAGCCAAATGACTCCAGAGGAAGATTACCGGCGGCTGATGTCCGTGCTCAACGAACACGGCACTTTTGAAGAGCAGCAGCAACAGCAACGTCTCTACCAGTTGGCCGGCGGGTTATCCGTCCCTAGTCACAGCGGTGAGGATGGGGAATTCTGGGAGTTGGAGTCCAGATATCATGAGGGGCACAAAAAGAGAGCCACAAAAAGGGTTTTGGGGGGGCTGGAGGCTAAAACCTACAAAAGACTTAGATGAGGGAGTAGAACAGGGAACTAATCAAATTTGCAGACCACACCAAGCTGGCGGGAGTGGCCAACACCCCAGAGCAGGGGTAGGCCAAATTGGCTCTTCTATGACATGTGGACTTCAACTCCCAGAATTCCTGAGTTAGCATGATTGGCTGAAGAATTCTGGGAGCTGAAGTCCACAAGTCATGGAAGAGCCAACTTGGCCTACCCCTGCCCCAGAGGATAGGCTCGGGATACAGAGGGATCTAGATGGACTAGTGCAGTGATGGCAAATCTATGGCACGGGTGCCACAGGTGGCACGCAGAACCATATCTGCTGGTGCGCGAGCTGTTTGCCCTAGCTCAGCTCCAGCGTGCATATGTATGCTGGCCAGCTGATTTTTGGCTTGCACAGAGGTTCCAGGAGTGCGTTTTTCGGCTTCCAGAGAGCCTCCAGGAGGATGGAATACGGCATTTTTACCCTCTCCTGGCTCCAGGGAAGCCTTTGGAGGCTGGGGAGGGCAAAATACAAGCCTACTGGGCCCACCAGAAGTTTGGAAACAAGCTGTTTCCAGCCTCGAGGGGTCCTCCGGGGGGGGGGGGGAGAGAAGCTGTTTTCACTCTCCCTAGGCACTGAATTATGGGGATGGGCACTTGCCCAGGTGCGATAGGAAACGGGGCCGGAAAGGGCGGGGAGAAGCCTCCATGGGGCCTCTCTAGGAATCTCCTGGAAGGAAACAGGGCCGGAAAAGGTGGGGAGAAGCCTCCGTGGGGCCTCTCTGGAAATCTCCTGGGAGGAAGCAGGGCCTGCACCCCCCCTGTGGTTTCCCCAATTGCACGCTATATTTGTTTTTACATTGATTCCTATGGGAAAATGGCTTCTTCTTACACACCTTTCTACTTAAGAAAGGTCACAGAACAAATTAAATTTGTAAGTATATTGGCAGAATTAAAACTCCTCATTGGCAATAGGAAGAGCAATGGGCCAGTAAAAAATCACAGTGCTAGCTCCATTCAATCGCCCAGACTCCCACCCTGCAAGGATTATGGAGGCTGTTAAAAGATAATGGTGATGATTTTGGGATTTGATTGTAAACACAGGATGGCCCTTTCTGATTAGTGTAAAGTTTTCTTTTTGGCCCTTATCGCCTGGAAGACGTTTTAATTCACCCTTGGTGCCTGCTGGGCGAACGAGGCTCAATTACAAATGGTATTTTTGCCAGGGAAAAGCTCTTGATATGCAGGCACCACCGGTGGCATCGTCTCGTCTTTAATTATTTAGGATTTTGGGGCTTTATTTATTTATTTCCGGCTTAAATTGCGGCGCCTGCTTCCTTTTTCCTCTCCAGCTTCTCCTCCCCCACCCTCATTCCTCATCCCCCTCCTTGGAAGTAGATTTATTTGCAGCTATAAGGGCTTCCCATCCACCACCCCTCCTTTATATGCTATTAACAGCGAAGGGTTGCTGGCTCCCACTGCTATGGGTGCGCCCCGCATGCTGCTGGGTGTCTCCGGCCCGCACGGCCCAAGCGAGGTTTTGCTTCTGTGCATGCGCAGGGAGTGAAATCTAGCGAGGGGACATGTGCACTCACGAGATTTTGGTGGGGTCATGTTGCTTCCACACAAGTGTGGGAGGGAAAAAAAATCACCGAAATCTTGCACGGCCACAGGTCCCCTTGCATGATTTTGCTTCTGCGCATGCTCAGGGAGCAAAATCTAGTGAGGGAATGCGCACACTCACGAGATTTTGGTGAGTTTCCACACATGTGCGATGCAAAAAAACCACTGAAAATTGCTGCGCGCTCTCTTGCGAGATTTTGCTCTTGCGCATGCACAGGGAGCAACATCTAGCGAGGGGGGCGCGTTCACTGACAATATTTTGGCGGCAACGAAATCTTGCACGGCCGCGCATCCAGAGAGGGAGCGCCTTCTGCTGCACAAATCCCAGCGGCCGATTAGGTCCCACAGAGTTGGCCTTCTCCAGGTCCCATCGACCAGACAATGTCATCTGGCAGGACCTAGGGGAAGAGCCTTCTCTGTGGCGGCCCCGGCCCTCTGGAATCAGCTCCCTCCAGAGATTCGCACTTGCCCCCCCACTTTCCGCAAAACACTTAAGACCCATCTATGTCGCCAGGCTTGGGGCAGCTAGATCATTGCCCCCTTCTTCTCTGACCGTTAAATGTTATGTATGGATGTGATTGAGTAGACTGACTGTTTTTTATATAATGGGATTTTGTATACATATTGTTTGTAATGCATGTTGTGAGCCGCTCCGGGTCCTCAGAGATGGGCAGCATACAAGTCTAATTAATTAATAATAATAATAATAATAATAATAATAATAATAATCCTCTCATGAGATTTTGCTTCCTGAGCATGTGCAGAAGCCCAATCTCACTTCGACGTATGTGCGTGCCCACAAGTCACCCAGAGCTGCGTGCACATCACCACTTTCCTACCGGAACACCTGTCCCTCCCCCATCCAGGTAGAAATCCAATACAGTGATCCCCCGGGTATCACGATCCCGATCATTGCGAACGGGCTAAATCGCGATTTTTCAACCCGGAAGTCAAAACACCATCTGCGCATGCGCGCCCTTTTTTTTCTATGGGCACGCATGCGTAGATGGCGCCGGGCAGATCAGCTGCTGGGCGGCTTCCTGGGTCTTCCCCCTCTTGCTGGCGGGAGGACGAGCGGCGGGCATCAGCGAGGAGTTTCCCCACCGCCCACGCAAACTCCTCGCTGCCGCTCGCCCGCCCATGCCGTTCGCTCGCGCCGCGAGGCGAACGGCTTGTCCGCCGCCTGCCTGCCCCGCGCGCGGCTCGCCCGCCCTTCGCCCCGCCCACGCCGTTCGCTCGCGCCGCTTCCCAGCTGAGTCCTGAAGCGAATTGGCTTCAGGACTCAGCTGGGAAGCAGCGCGAGCGAGCGGCGTGGGCGGGGCGAAGGGCGGGCGAGCGGCAGCGAGGAGTTTGCGTGGGCGGTGGGGAAACCCCAGCGCCGCTTCCCAGCTGAGTCCCTTTCCCAGGAACCCCAATCTTCGGCTCCTCGCTAGCGCTGCGGAAGTAAAAACACCATCTGCACATGCGCAGATGGTGTTTTTACTTCCGCAGCGCTACTTTGCGAAAACCCGATCATTGCTAGGGGTCCTGGAACGGAACCCTCGCAATGATCGGGGGATCACTGTACTGTTTATTAAGCTTGCATCAAAATAAAAGCAGGGAAACCTTCTATAGATGTTTAATAGGCAGAGCTTTAGATTGGGTAGCTCACATCCCAAACGCCAGCTTCTCATTCCTTCCGGAGGCCCAAACGGCGTGAAATTTGGCAGCGGGAGCCTTGAAATCTGTAAAAAAAAAAGGAACTTTGGACATGCTCAGAGGCACTCTTGACGCATGTGCTTAAAAAGAACGAGCTGAATTCGCCAGCCGGCCTGATTATTGGTTTTAATTTGATTCCATGAGGGACGTTGCGATCGACTCACACCAGATTTATTTCCTCTCGGCACAGACATCCTCCGGGCACGTCAAGAGGTCGCCTCGCGGAACCCCGGCAGTCTAGAGCCTCACCTTCCCTCGTCCAGCAACTCGTCCAGCCAGCGCCGAAAACAGGGGCTTCCTCAGCACCGAGATACACACTTCAGCGAGAGGTAGTTCAACATCCTCGTGACTTGTTTTAGTGACCTTTCAGAGTTACGGCGACGCCTGGGGGAAAATGATTTGCGCTCGGTCCTCGCAGTTACTATCCCGATTGCTGTTCGTAACCTGCCGGTTTTGGCAAATCCGCAGGGAAGCTGGCATGGGGGGGGGGGGAGGGAAGGCCAATCGTCATCTTGTGACATCTCACTTAACAACCACATTTTTTAAAAAAAAGTTGGTTAAAATCAGTTGCGGTTAAAAGATGATTGCATTGCTGAAACTATACGTTTTTTCCGGCTTACGACCGCCTCTACGGCTCTCTTGCAAACACTCTGGGAAGCCGTGTGGCAAAGTCTGAGGGCTCGAACAAAAAGCCCGTCGACGGTGACGGCAGGGGAGATTTATGGCGTCTCCCTTTCTCCAGGAGGTGGGCGGTAATGCACATTGGGAGGGGGGGTTGGCGTGGG
Organism: Erythrolamprus reginae; assembly: GCF_031021105.1. Classification (NCBI taxonomy): domain Eukaryota; kingdom Metazoa; phylum Chordata; class Lepidosauria; order Squamata; family Dipsadidae; genus Erythrolamprus; species Erythrolamprus reginae. Next base: position 22,028,090 of record NC_091957.1, on the reverse strand, counting down.
GAGCGGGAAGCCCGCTCGGCTTGGCGTGGTGCTAAAATTCCATTTCGGCTTCCTGTCGGACTCCGCGGGGGATTCGATCAGCACAGGGAGGCTTATTGTGGCAGGAAGAATAATTAGCTGTTGAAAAATTCAGCCGTTGGCTGCAGGCGGCCGAGATCCGTCGTCGCAGCCTTTGCAGATTGATGGGGATGGGGATCCGAGCTGAGAAAAGGGTTCAAACTCGGTTCGGGGAAACAGGCAGAAATAGCCCCGGTTCGGCGGTGAAGATAGGAAATTCTTCGAGTCTTCAGAAAAGGGCGGCATACAAATCTAATTAATAATAATAATAACAACAACAACAACAATAATAATATTCAGCACAGAGAAGAGCCGCAAAGAAGATTTAAGGGACTGGAGTCTAAAACATATAAGGAATGGGTTCAGGAATTGCGTTTGTCTGTGTCTGAGATAAGAAGGACCAGGGGGGCATATGATAGCAGAGTTCCAATCTCTCAGGGGTTGCCTCAAAGAAAAGGGAGTCAAGCTATTCTCCAAAGCACCTGAGGATAGAAACAAGAAGCAATGGGTAGAAACTAAACAAGGAGAGAAGCAACTTAGAACTAAGGAGAAATTTCCTGATGGCTAGAAAAATAAACAAGTGGAACAACTTGCCTTCAGCAGGTTTTTTTTTAAAGTTTTTTAAATTTATAAAACAGATAAAAG